>NC_041381.1:687546459-687563645 GCF_002162155.2 Triticum dicoccoides | reverse complement strand
GTCGATGTTGGAGAAGAAGTTAGGATGGGATGTTGGAGGCGAGGGGAGGCTGGTGAATGTGGCAAGTTGGGGAGGATGGGGTCGGCGAGGCCGGCCGTGGGTGGCAATGAAGATCCATATTTTTCTGGAAAGAAAATTCATATTAAGGGCCTTTTTGATTCGCAAGATTCTAAAAACATGGGACTAGAAAAAGAAAGAATGGAATGTCATGCTCATCTCAATCCTATTGATTTTTTGATTGCATCGTAGGAAAAATAAAAGATCCTTTCGAAGATGTTTGAGTGGATACCATAAATCCTATGAGAAGTGATACAACGAAACTCTAAGAAAAATTCTCATAGTATTCAATCCTATAAATCAAACAACGAACATAGAAAAAAAAAGTAAGGTTTCAAATCCTTCAAAATTCCTATAATAATCCTTTGAATCAAAGGAGCCCAAGTAATCCGATTAGAGATGTGGGAAGTCAGTTAGAGATCCAAGAAAACGTTTGTAATCTTTTACTAACTATTTACAGTTTCACACCACTACTCTAGTAAAATGGAGTAGTTAGAAGTGTCACGATCATGAACATGACAAGCAACGGACTGCGGTTGATAGAGATTGCAGGTACGAATCCGCGCATGCATAGCGGCCAATGGAAGCGCACTGCCTCCTTCTCTTCTCGCAGGCTGTGGCCTAAACAGACTGACCCGGAAAGCGGCCGTATGCAGCTAGCTCCGGCCGGCAGACGACGTCATGCATGCACTACGGCGGCCTGCGCGCGTACCTGCGGCGTCGTGTCGACCGGGCGGAGGCGCCGTTCTCCGGTAGCCCTGCATGCGCGCCGGTGGCTAGCTCCACGTACCTGAGGACTGAGTCGGTTGCGACGGATCGATGAATGTCCGTGCCCTCGCGGTACCCGGGCCGCTCTCGACCGATCAATGCGACGGCCCGGCCGCGTGTGTGGTACGTACAGTGGCGTTCGTGCATGCTGCTGCTGCTGGGCGCGCACTCGGGGAGGAGAAAAAGAACGTACACCCATGAAACGTCGCGATACAATGGTGAACGCACGTACCACTCCAATTACAAAGTCGGTACGTGCATGATGATGATGCACCTAGCTAGATGGACTAGACGCTGCTGTACTGCTGCTCATCAACGTGCATGCACGCCGGCCGATGCTTCAACTACTGTGCGTGCTGCCACCGTACCCGTGCTACTCATCGATCGCACGACGAAGAGATCACGGATTAGTCGTGTGACTTTGGTCTAAGACATGGCCGAGCCAGTGAATACATCGCCTGATAGACAGGGTATGACAAGTTGAAATAAAGATGTGATGACTTTTTTGTTCTGGGAGATCGAGGGCTGCTGCATTATTTATTTAAAAATCAAAGAATGGAGGAGTAGCTATATCCAGCATCAAAAGGAAGGAAAGACCAAAGGAGCAAACAAGATGAAAATGAGTGTAGCAGGAACGGCGAAAGTAGACAGAAGAAAAAAAAAGACAGGAATTACAGCCTTGCATTGCATCTGCATCTACGCTGGCTTTTTCTCCGGTTTTTCATGGCCGGGCAACGACCGGCTTTTCCTTTCGGAGCAGCACGAATCTCCACGCAAGGGGTCTGTCATAAATCGTGGATGCATTCATGGGGTGTGCGTGCGCGTATGTCGAGGCGACGGGAAGAACACAACGGATATGTATGGAGACGCATCGTGCTTTCGTTCTTTCTTTCCATGGATTCCGTCGAGTCAAAGAAGGGAAAGAGGCCCTTTGGCTTAGCTCGGTGCTCACGCAAACTTTTCCATGCCCGAGCTGTTGCCGTAGCTCACAATGGAGCTGTGGCCGTAGCTCACAGTGTAGTAGGCCTGAGTACTCAAGGAACAGCTGTATACAGTATGTACGTACGCGTGAATACTACACGGTTGCATTTGGAAATACCGGCAGCAGTAGTTTTGAATTTAGGGCCTCCCTCCCTTGATCTTGATCAGTGCAAGAATTCCTTCAATAGGGATGTCTGGCCGTGAATGAAAAAGCAAAATGTCACGTGCTGCTCCCTCCCTCCATGTTTACAATGCACGATTTGTCCGTCCTAATGGCGTCCCCAACGCCAGATTCTCAAAACCTCCACAAAACCCCGAAACCGAGGTGTTCGAACGTTGCAATCTATCCAATACGGTACCTCATCCATTCAAGGACGGATCCGCTGGTCCGAAATCCCATAAATCGGGCGCAAATCAGGGGAGCCTTCCAGACGTCTAGACCGTTGTCACACACGCGCCAGATCACCACGCCTCACCTGAAAAACGCTCTCAGCGCGAAGTGATCGCCGCACGTTCATGTCGCTCAGGCCGCTCCAGAACATTGATGTCGGTCAGAACGACGCAACCGGACGAGTAGGCAGCACCGCTTCAATGTGACACAGCGGCCGAGAAGCCTACTCTCTCTGGTCTGCCGCATTGAAGTCGGCTGCCCGCCCATTCGCTTGGCCACGCCTAACTACGAACGGCTTGCGCGGCGTCCACGCCATACCACACCACATATCTTATCCTCTCCGTCTCCGCTCACCGCGGTTGACGATGTGCAAGTCGTGGTTTTCCTTGTTGACAGGTGACAACTCCGGATCTCCTTTTGAATCCGGATCTTGGCACCGATGCCGTCGCTCTTCGGGGCCATCAACCTCCACAGCAGCCGGCTCCTTCGAGAAAGAAGAGATCATCATCTCCTTCGGTGGCATGGAGGAGCAGGAGCTGCCGCAGCAGCCGCATCTCCTCACGAAGGTGACAACAACGAAGGAGGACTACAAGGCGCTGATGGAAGTCACGATTGAGTGCTCGCTCAAGTACTGTGTTTTGATGATGTCCTCGTTATTGCCAGCCTGCATCAGAAAGGAGACGGCATCGCCACCTAGATACCAAGTGAAGGTGGCCGCGGTGTTGCCGCCTCTTCGACAAATCAAGACGGATCTCGTGCTCCCCCCCCCACCCCCTCCGCACCCCTCGGCGCAAACCGCGGCGTCCAAATAGGACGCCACGAGAAGGAGCCGGCGTTGCCGCAGTGCCACGTTTCATGCGACAAGGATGTGAAGGAGGAGGTGCCTTGGTGATCACGCAGGCGCCTCATCCACTACTTCGATGGACACGACGTCCCTCATCATGCGGCATTTTTGGAGGAGCAGGTGACACTCTGGGTGGTGTTTGCGAAGTCCGACGAGGCGCCATAGTCGCATTGGCCAAGGTGGCTCTCCGGACAACGCGCGAGTAAGCGGAGCGGCTCCTTCGCGAGGGCCAGGCGGCGGCCCTGGCCCGCACGTTTTCGCCGCTTGAAGGACCAGTCTGACGATGATGATGATGATGATGACACGGACGCCGACAAAGGTGCTGCCGTCCGGGCCAATGAGGCTTACGAGGTCACCGTCCGCTTCAAGCTAGTTTAGTTTTTTGTTTTTGTTTTTGTTGAGTGGATGAAATATCATCCTGTTTATATGAAATATATCAAAATTATGTTCGTTTGCATGAATCTCATCGTCTTTGCATGAGTTTTATCCAAATCTAATTGTAATGCATGCGGAGGTTTATGACAAGTATTGGATGGTCGGCTTCCCAGTCACTATGCGCGGACAAATACTATGTCTGTTTTTGGGGCCGGCGTCGGAGATGCCCTAAGTCATATTATTAAAGTTTGACAGGGTTTACCTCAAATAATGTAAATATCTATGGTACTAAATCAACATCTCCAATACATGCACTTTGATGTTTTTATATAATTTTCTAATAACTAGATTCATGTAAAATAGTACTTCTAACAACTCTACCATTTTCAAATGCCTACCTGAATAAAAACATTTTATTATGGAATTTCGGATGTACCCATGCGTGTTACCAACTCACCTGCCCGCAAAAGATGGGGTTCAAGAACTCATCATCCAAGAGGATGCTACTGCGGTGCACCATTGCGCTCTTCTGGTCAATGCCGCGAATTAGCTAGTCCACTCCATCATCCCCAGTTAACAAACACTAGTGGATCCGCATTGGTAGTTTAATCAGTGGTCTCGACCCTGAGGCTGATCGATCACATGCACGTACCGATGCACGTGCGATGCCCCAAAACATTCAGCTAATCAAGTAGATTAAATTATAAGCGGCATGCAGAATCCAGCGTCAGATGGAACAATTAGCAGTAGCGCCAAACTGGCAGGTTTCCCCGAGGAAGGGGATGGAGATCGCTGTTCAAAAGGCTGTCGCCTGAAATGCCCTCGAGATTGCTTTAGTTAACAATGCTTTCGTTCACGCGCTAAGCACGAGAGACATGCATGCATAATCTATAGAGAGCATCTCTCGAGATCGATGGTTAATTAGCGGCTTGCACTTGCAGCCACCTCTTTGTACTACCCTATAGCTCTGTACTCTGTACAGTACTGCTTTTGAGCTCCCTTCTGTACTGTTCATATGCCCCCAAAACTGTAGTAGTACCTCGACACCTTTTAGGGTATTCTGGTACTACTCCCTTCATTTTTTATACAAGGCCACAAATTCATATTACAGATACCAAGATAAATTTAATATCTTGCTTTGTAAACTCACTTTTCTTCTCGTTTAGTGGGATCATTAACACACCACATGCATGCAAGGAAGGGATAGAAAGCTGATTGTAGTGTCATTATGAATGCATGCATGCAAGTATTAAATAGACTACTGGTTCAAGAAAATAGCATTAACTTTTGTCTCGATTATTGTTGGTCGTCTTGTATAGATGCAAAGTATATTTTTCATAGCGGCCTTGTATAAATAAATGGAGGGAGTAATATACTTGTAGGAGCACTATTTTAGCCCCAAAATATATTCTTTTTAGTAGGGTATTAGTAAGATATGATAACACAAATTTCATGCTCTAATAGGAAACCAGGGCATTTCATTATAGTATCAGCAAGCGCATATATGACAAATATGACACCTCAAAAGCCCATGGGTCCTTCTGGCGCATCCGCAGGCAGTGACCGGTCATTCGTTAAATTAACACAACTGTATCCAGACACTTCATAATATATTCTTAAATCCATAAGAAAGCATGCAAACGAAAAAAATCTACTACTACGTATATCATCTGGCTACTCCTTGTTGAAGATGTCGACTATCTCCGTGCCCGACTCCGGGTACATGGGCGGCAGTTGCAGCTCCGGCTCCTCCGCTCCGGCCTCCTCCTCTATCTCTGAGTCGAGTTCGGCAAAGAGCGTCGGTCACCACCCGCTCCTACCGGAGAAACTGCCGGTTGGCCTCCGCATAGGCCTCATCCTGGATGGACTTCAGGACGGCCTGCTGCTCCGCCATCTTCGCGGCTTGGGCGACGGCAAACTACAAGAAACAGGTAGTTTGCCGTCAGTAGGCATTTTTGCCGTCAGCTTTTCGTCGGGGTAGACGGCAAAGAGCACATTTGCCGTCAGCTGCTGACGGCAAAGAATGACTAACGGCAAAGATATATTTTGTTGTCTGCGTTTTTTATTACAGACGGCAAATAGTCTTTGCCGTCTGTCTTTCTTTTTACAGAGTCTGTCTTTCTTTTTACAGACGGCAAAAAGTATACTTTGCCGTCTGTAATGAAAAATACAGACGGCAAAGATTTGAAGAAACACACCACACGGATCGCCACATGGATCGACGATGTGGCAGTACCGCACCACTCACGCGCGACCCCATCAATGCACGCAGCCCACATTCCCGAGACCCCACCCACGTCCTACCCACAAAAATCCCCACCCACCCACCCACGATCCCATCTCCTGCGGTCCTGCCTCCCTTCTCTCGATCCCCACCGCACCACCACTCGCCTCTGCCTCGTCGGACACCGACGCCGCGTCCTCTCGCCGGACCCCGGCGCCGCGTCCCCTCACCGGACCCCGCCGCATCCCCTCGCGGGACCCCGCCGCCTCCCATCGCCGGAAGGGGGCGCTCCTCGACGCCGCGTTGGCCGAGGCCAACCGGGAGCGGCGCTCTCCAACGACGGCGCCGCCGCCGACGTCGACGACTAGGAGGACAAGGATGTACAGGCCCCCGTGTTCGCCCGCGCCACCGGGCACCACCGCCTCCGCCTGCATCCGGCGCCGCCTTGGACAAGGAGGTACAGCGCCCCCGCCTCCGCCGTCGCCACCAGCCTTGGTCCTCCGGCCAGCGAATCCTCTGCCACCGCCGGCAAGCCTCCGGCCTTCCCTTCCTCTGCTTCGCCCATCTCTGAATCCTTCATCTTTCTTTCTCCAGGAACCACCGAGGCGACGGGCACGAGCAGGGCACGGCCGCTGCGGGCGGGCGGCGCTAGCAGGGCAGCCGGTGCGGGAGGCCGTTGCGAGCGATGCTCGGGCGGGCGGTGCTAGCAGGGCGCAGGCGAGCAGGGCCGTGCGACCACGCGTCCAGCATGGACGGGCGGCGTTTCGGAGACCAGGGTCGGCCACGGTTGCTGCGGGCCGGTGCGGGCAGGGCAGCCGGCACGGGAGGCCGCTGCAAGCGACACACGGGCAGTCGGCGCTAGCAGGGCGCGGGCCAGCTAGGCCGTGCGTCTGCGCGGCCAGCATGGCCGGGCGGCTGCGCAGTGGCACGGCTAGGCAAGCAGGGCAAGGCGGCGGTAGTGCATCGCCGCCCAGAAGGACGGCCGGCGGTCAAGTCCCTGTTCCTGCAGTGGAGAAGGACTTGATTGTTTTTTTTACTTTCTAGGGTCCTTTGTGTAAATTTTCAGGACAGCTGTGTAACTTCTCTGTAACTCCACCTACAATGAATGAAAGGTAGCACGGCCGTGTCGAATGAATGAAAGGTAGCACGGCGAACCTGCTCTCTTTGATTCGATGTTCATGTGTCCGGCGAGATGCTCTGCTCTGACATCATTTAAAAAATGCAAAACAGTCTTTGCCGTCTGTACTTCAGTCTAGATGACACCAAAGAACATGTTTTGACTGACGGCAAAGAACGCGGTTTTGCCGTCTGTTATTTTTGAGGCAGAAGGCAAATCTATAGTTGGCTGACGGCAAAGTCTTTGCCGTCTGAGTTTGCCGTCTGCTTCCTGACGGCAAAATCTTTGCCGTCTGGATTTAGGTCTTTGCCGTCTGTGATCCACAGACGGCAAATTATCTGTTTCCTGTATACTCCGCCTCCGCCTCCTCCATGTTGAACCCCGCAACAAGCTGCTCCGCCTCGTTCTCCTCCGCATCCGGCACCTCCATCGGCTTCAACAGCTGCTCTTCCTCCTCCTCCTCCTCCTCCTCCGACTGTTGCTCCTCCTCCTACTACGGCTCCTACGAGTCCAGCCCGACAGCAATGCGGCGGTGCGCCTAGCCTGGATCTCCTCCGCGATATGCCTCCAGTGCTTTGGCGTGAGCATAGCGTACATGGTGATCTACAACCGGACCATGGCGATGCCAGAGAGCGTGGGAGAGTGGGGGAGAGGACGCGGACGGGCTCGGGTGGCGGCGCAGAGATGGAGGAGGTGGATGGGCTAGGGTAGGGGGACACCTGTCGACATAAATAGCCGGATTTGGCCTCGGACAGCGAACCGAAGCGGCGTCCCACGACGTTCACACCGTGGCGACAAAGGAGGCATCCGTCGGACGGCCGGGTTTCCGGACAATTTCACATGGGACCCATCGTCAGTACACATGGTGGACGCGCTCGGGCGCCATATCTGCCCCATATTTGAAGGTATTACATCCGTCTTGATTTATTAGTCCTCTTTATAAGAAAAGTGACGTTTAGGCTGAGCGTTTGAGACCTGGTTTGAGTTGTTCGTCTGAACCATATTTTTGCGATCGGCGAATGACCAGGCGGGCCGCCGGTCGTTTGAGGCCGGTTTCAGTCGCCGGCTGTAGATGCTCTTTGATCTCCACGATTAATACGACGGCATTGGCGGCCCATATGTCAGGGCCACGTCACCCGGCTGCCCTCACCCGTGACGCATGCAGCCTAGTAGCAGTCCTATCGAATCGGCTGGCGTGACTAGCTGGCTGAAAAATGGATTCGATACGGTCCAACTGGGAATGGCAGCAGGTACAGTAACAGTAGTCTAGGTATACTAGACTCACGCTAAAAAAAAGTCTAGGTATACTAGACTCACACAGGCGTACAGCATAGTAGAACATGGTTTATGGTTTTTCCAGATCGAGAGAGCAGGGTTCATGGTTTAAATGTGAGCAGGTCTTTACTGCAAAAATGGCGTAGAGACGTCGGAGAGTATCGGCCGCGCTGGACGCCACGGCCAGCCCATCTTGGATTCTTGCTTGTTTCCAGTTTTGAGAACCTTCCTGAAGTGTTTTTTTTTCCTTGCGCATTCTTTCGGTTTATTCCCTCCTTTTTTTTCGTTTTTACTTTTCCCTTTTAATTTCGTTTTTCCTAATTTCATTTCAGTTTTTATTTTATTTCATTTTTTCTTTATCTTTTTTTTCCAAACTCACGAGCATTTTCTGAAATTCAATTTTTTGTCAAATTGCTTTTTTAATTCAAAATTTGTTCATCGAAGTAAAAACATCTTGATCATAGTAAAAAATGTTCATCACAATCAAATATGTTCATCCAATTCGAAAAGTGTCCATGCGTACAAAATTTGTTCATCATGATAAAAAATGCTCATCGTATTTAAATTGTTAGTGAATTTTGAAAAAAGGTTCATCATATTCAAAAATGTTTATCAAATTGGAAAAATCTTCTCGAAATCAATACTCGTTTGTGACAACAGAAGATAAAAAAATGTTCATAGACATTCAGAAAATGATCAGCAAAATTTACATTTTCTTCATCAAATGCAAAAAAAGATCATTAAGTTTATAAAATATATAATAAAAAATTAGAAAATGTTCATTTTTTTGAATTTGTTAACTTTTTCTGGACTCATTAACAAAAAAACTTAACAGAAAAAAGGGAGCCGCAGCCCACACCTGGGCAGGCCCAAAGTCGCGCCTGCAAGTGCCATGGGTTGTGCGTCTGTTTGTTCCCCAGCACGCAGATCACTATATAGGATGTCCCGTCTCGTTTGACCGACGTTCTGAGGAGATCAACTAATTGAGGAGTACTCCTTCAGGAGACCCCGCAAGGTTCACTTGGGGTGGGTCGCGCTGGGCGCTCCGTCTGGATTTTGTTTTTCTATTTTTTCTGTACGCCTTTCCGGCTTTTGGCTGATTTTTTTTGGCTTTTCAATTTCCCTCCGTTTTTTCTTAGGTTTTGGAAAAAAAATAAAAAATTATTTTTGCGCAAAAAAATGTTTTTTTCCTTCCGCGAGAGATACAAATTTATTTCTCGTGGACGGCGGATTTGCTTCCACGAGAGGCACACTCAAAAAGGAAAAAACACGTTTTTTCCTTCCGCGAGAGGCACATATTTACTTCTCGTGGAGGCACGAATTTGCTTCCGGGAGAGGCACTGCCGTACCTTTCGGAAAGGAAAAAACATGATTTTTTTCCTTCCACAAGACACATAGATTTACTTCCCGTGGAGGTATGGATTTGCTTCCGCGGTCATGCATCTCGGGAAGAAAAAAAGGGAGAGGCCTAGATATAATTCTCGTGGAGGAACATATTTGCTTCCGCAAGAGGCACGGTCGCGCCTCTCGGAAAAGGAATAAAAATGCAATTTTTTTTCTTCCACGAGAGGCATAGATTTATTTCGCGTAGAGGCACAGATTTGCTTTCACGAGAAAAAGCGCGACCGTGTCCCTAGGGAAGGAGAAGAAATGTGTTTTATTTTTTCTTCCGCGAGAGGCACATAATTACTTCTCGTGAAGGCATGGATTTGCTTCCAAGAGGTTGTGCCTCGGAAAGTGAAAAGGTGTTTTTTTTTCTTACGCGGGAGGCATGGATTTAGTTCTCATGGAGGCACGAATTTGCTTCCGCGAGAGGCATGATCGTGCCTCTTGGAAAGAGAAAAACGCATTTTTTTCTTCCGCAAGAGGCACAATCGTGCCTCACTGAAAGGGAAAACTACACTTTTTTCCTTACACAAGAGGCACACATTTACTTTGCGTTGAGGAATGGATTTGTTTCCGTTAAAGGCACGGTCGTGCCTCTCAAACAGGGAAAAAACGTGCTCCCGGTTTGGGTTTTTCGTCCAGTTTTTTGGTGATTTGTTTTCCTTGAAACCTATCAACATAGGATCTAGTTTTAAAGATCTCGACGCGAGAGAATCCAATGGTGAAATATGGTTCAAGATTTCAACACAGGGTTTAAGAGATAAAACGATTTGAATAAACAAATCTAAAAAAAGAGTATGCAGCATGCCACTTGTCGCAACCCGACAAGATGAGAGTGATCTTTGTAAGGAGTAATTATTGATTAGTGATTTCGTATCATGAAACATGGTTGCGGTTTGATGGGCCTTTCGTTCAAAATCGGGCTAGCCATACCAGGAAAAAAAAAGAATGCACATAAAGAAGAAACACTAAACGAGATGACGGTTCAAGCAATTGGCGACGAAATGTGGGCGCGACTATGTCTTGCATCATGTGAGACAGTGCCAGGTCTCGCCTAAAGGACCACGTGAATGGACGGGCCCTAGCGCGGGAGGCCACTGCCTTGTTTTTATCTCTTTTTCATATTTTCTTTATTTTTATTTTTCTTTACAGTTACAAATATTTTAATCATATATATTATAAAAATAATTATCTAAAAAATAATATCATGTACACAATTTTTTTAAATGTTAATCATGCATTTTAGAATGTTAAATATGTATAGCAAAAAGGTTGACCATGTATACAAAATATACAATCGGTGTGAAAAAGTTGATTATATATTTAAAAATTATAAATCAAGCATTTGAAAAAATGTTAAACAAGGATTGAAAAATGTTAATCAAGCATTTTAAAAATGTTAATTTGTATAGGAAACATGTTGACCATATATTAAAAAATTGCTAATCTTACATTTGAAAAATGTTGAATGTGTATAAAGATTATGTTTCATATTTGAGAATATTATTCAAGCATTTCCAAAAATGTTAAATGCATATCACAAAAATGTTGACCGTGTATTAAAAAAAATTCCTGTATTCAGAATGTTAAAAATGTTTTAAATTTTTATACCATGTATTGAAAAAAATGAATAATGAATTAGTAATATGTTAAATGCATATTAAAAACATATTAGATATATTGCAATAATGCATAATGTTTATGGAAAAATTAGACATAAAATATAAATATTCAAAAATGGTTAATCATGTATTTTAAAAATGTTAAACATGTACATAACAAATGTTTATGATGTACAAGAAAAATATTGAATGTGTACTGAAAAAGATTAACACGTGTTGAACTAAAAATGAAAATAGATGAAAACGGATGAGAAAAATAAGAAAATAAAAGGAACACAATAAAAATCAATACGAAAACAAAAAAACTAAAGTGAAAACCCGAATAATACACTGCGAAAGAATGAAACTGAGAAAAAAAAGAGAACCAATGAAATCCAAGAAAAGTGAAGAAAATAGAAAGAAAAAAAAACAATGAAAACCGAGAAAAGAAACAAAGAAAAAAGAGAAAAACGTTGAAAACCGAGGAAGAAACGAAGAAAACAAATAAAAAAGGAAATGTAACAGAAAAGCCAAAGAAAACTGTGAATAAGCAAAGAAAACCGATGAAAACATGAAGGAAACCGGTGAAAAACAAAAAAACTGAAAGCGAAAAACAAAAAACCCGGGGGAAACCAAGCAAGCAAACACAACTGAAATTCAGCAAACGAAAAAAAGACCTAGTGAATATGGGATGGCCCAGTAGTTACAGGCAGGAGGGAATCCCTTCAGCAAGAAGGAAGGAACACTCGTACTAATTAAGATATAGTCCTCGCAAGGAAAAGCGGCCAGAGAACAACCATTGGGGAACAATGGTTGTGGAGTGTCTAGCGAACACCGATCAATGATGAGATGTGATAAAGTGAGAAGGTTTTTTCTATGGAAAATGGAGTGAACAATCTAATTCAATAATAACGTTTGCTGCATGCATCTTATGTTGCGTGGTCAAGATAAGTCCAAGGACCCTCTTATGCTATGCTACGTGTGAAGCTTGAATCCCGTTGTTTTGGTCGCATTTATAGTAGATCTCGCATGTGAGGAGATGGCGTGGGTCTCATTTTTTAGAGTTTGAGGAGATGATTGAATTTATCAATAACTCAAATATTTAAAAAATAAAATCAGGACATATTTTATTATGACTGCAGGTTTCACATGTGAGGAGGTGAGGTGGGTCTCATGTATAAGAGTTTGAGGAGATGAGTGAACTCATTACCAACTCAAATCTTTAAAATTAGGAAAGATATGTGAGTTACAACTTCTTCAAGCAAGCATCTCTTCTAAGTAATATACTTAGAGGATTCATTATATGTCAACTAGATAATTGTCAGTGTGTTGCAACGGAATATAAATATTCTAACACGTTAGCCCATGATTTCTATGCATATATTAATGTATTTATGTAAGTAAATATTTATAAAATCCTGCTCATGATTTACCTATCTAAATAAAAATCACTTATTCGATAGCAATTTGTTGACTAACAAAAAAAAATCTTTTGGTAAGTCAGTAGAAGTCGATACAATCAGTAAAAGTCAGAGATAGAGGGAGAAATTCAAAACAGAGAGAGGGAGCGAGGAATTTATGTAAGGTTGGACAAAGCACTCTGCCAAAGAAACACTATTCTTTTTTAAGTAGTGGAGATTAGTGGGACATGGAGGAGATCCGCGTTTCTGCTCCCGGGCTCAGATGATCCCAGGCAAAAACAAAAGATCACTAAAACTAGAAAAAAAATGCAAGCAAGATGCTCGTGTGCGTGATGTTCGTGTAAAATTTAGTGGAGTTTGGATATTCGAGGAGCACACAACAAAAAAGAAAAATTGGACACTATGAGTAAGGTTACTGTTCATGCACTCTTCACACCAATTTTCTTTTTTTTTTTGTCACGAGCTCCTCAAATATCCAAACATGATGAAATTTTACCTGGACATCATGCACTTGAACATCTTCGATGTAAAAAAAATGAAATTCAGATTTTAAAAAAAATCTAGTATTTTTAATTTTTTTACTGTAGCTCAGGAGCAGAGATGGATGTTTGGACATGGAATATCTAATCTCGATCACCTGCACAACACATGCTCTTGGAGTCTTACCGCACTTAGGGCTAGTTCATTTGGTGTTATAGGTGGCTGCCAAAAGAAGCTGCTCCTGCCCAGCTTATTCGAGCAACCCAATTTAAAAAATTTATTCTAGAAACCTACTAGTTAACCCTAAATAACTAGACTTATACAATAATTTTCTAGCTTGGGTTGACAGAATAAGCTGGGTAGGGCAGCTTATTTTGGTAGCCAGACATAACCCCAAAGGAACTGACCCTTAGACTAACTTTATCACAGTCATTATATTGGCGTGATCACCATAATAACAACTATTATGCGATTTTGGAGTTGTCATAATTTATGGAGCATCCTCCATATCTGGCATCCCAGGCTCCATATATGACGATTTGGGCAGTCTTTTGGAGCGGGCTTCATATATATGACAGTTGTGTGTGACGGAAAGGAAACTTCACGTGATCCCCCATCTTACATGGCTTCTTATTTTGATTGGGGGAAATATGCCCCATTGACACATGGGTCCCATAATTATGGATGCCACATTATGTTGATTGTGTGTTTGCGTATAGTCTCTGCAGCTTCATACAATATATATGGTGCTCCTTATGAACATGGAGTACGCTAACATGGCAACTCTGCTAGAGTTTCTCTCATGTTGATATATTGTTATTTGCCTATAGACCTTACCACAATTACCTCAGGGGATCTAAGCAACAAGCCAAGTACATGCTCCCTTTGTGAGAATAACATGTAGGGCAAAACATAACAACTAAAGTCAGATTCATCATGACAGAGAGGAAAGAAGGTAGATGTCTAGTTTTCTGCACTTTGTTCACTACATACCAGTTGTGAATCCAGATTTTTTGGGCATGGTGGCCGATAATTGACTTTTCATATGAATTGTGGGGCATGGTGGGATATTTTTCTATGAAATATAGTGTTGGGAAATCTCAAGATGGACTGTGGCCTATTCGTCCACCCCTCCATCCTTTTAGGGCCATATGCGGCTAGTCAAATCCTTTGAGATCAGACTGGCTAGTGCATGTCTAGTTTTCATAGTTCCCTTGCTAGACACATGAAAAAAGAACATCTAGATGGAAAAGGTTGAATCATAGGTGAAAATTTTGAAGAACATTGATGTAACTTGGAGTTTATATCATCACAAAAGCAAATCTTTCTCTTATAGAACATTGATGTAACTTGGAGTTTATTTGATCTGTTCCTGTTAAAATAACAAATTCCTCTTATCGCCGAAGTCGCTCATTGATAAGAAAAATCATTTATATTGATGAACGATGCCCCTGCGATGACATTGACCACAGATGGGTGAACTGGCCCGTCATTGATGACTAAGTCATCACTGAGGACTGGAGGTGTATCAATGACCACTACTTTTAATTGAATAATGACGACTTGTAGTAGTGCTTGTTGCCAAAATTAGTAAGTGGCAGTGAACAAGCATGAGGTGGAAGATCACTCTGTGCATTTTGAAACTGAACCAAAAAACCATACAAAAAATAAACCGAATCGAAACAATTTTAGGGTTTTTATGGTTTTTGGTTTTGGTATGGTATGAACTTTTCATACAATTTTGAACTTAGGTTTTTACGGTATGTACGAAAAAAGTGAACGGTTAACCAAGTAAACCGAATTAAAAAATATATTATATTTCTTGAGGCAAACAACCATACAAGTTGTCATTTTTCTTGTACATGAGCCAAATTTCGTAATAAGCACGTACATTTTTTTTGTAACACAGTTATTTTCTTGTAAAAAATGCTAAGCACATCCATAACCATCAATATATGAATCCGTGCTTGCATATATATACTTATATACTATTGTGTAAAATAGTATGAGTTTTGAGTCATAAATCTGCAAATTATTATGACGTCATTTTCAAATTCATGCCAACTTTAGTTATTATGGTATATACCGAAACCATACCGAAATAATTTAGTATATACCGAAACCGAATCGTATTTTATTTTGTACCGATGGCATGGTTTACTGAAGTATTAATATCATACAAACCAAAAAACCGTATTGATCGAACCATGTATTTGCTAGCATTTCGAACTAACCACATGGCTCGGCAAAAGAAGACCACGTATGCTATGCTCACATCGGAGCGCCGGTTCCAGATTGAGGAGGAGATCCGGGCGAGGCGTGATGACCCACAAGTATAGGGGATCTATCGTAGTCCTTTCGATAAGTAAGAGTGTCGAACCCAACGAGGAGCAGAAGGAAATGATGAGCGGTTTTCAGCAAGGTATTCTCTGCAAGTACTAAAATAAGTGGTAACAGATAGTTTTGTGATAAGATAAATTGTAACGAGCAACAAGTAACAAGAGTAAATAAAGTGCAGCAAGGTGGCCCAATCCTTTTTGTAGCAAAGGACAAGACGGAACAAACTCTTATAATAGGAAAAGCGCTCCCGAGGACACATGCGAATATCGTCAAGCTAGTTTTCATCACACTCATATGATTCGTGTCCGGTACTTTGATAATTTGATATGTGGGTGGACCAGTGCTTGGGTGCTGTTCTTACTTGAACAAGCGTCCCACTTATGATTAACCTCTATTGCAAGCATCCGCAACTACAACAAAAGTATTAAGGTAAACCTAACCATAGCATGAAACATATGGATCCAAATCAGCCCCTTACGAAGCAACGCATAAACTAGGGTTTAAGCTTCTGTCACTCTAGCAACCCATCATCTACTTATTACTTCCCAATGCCTTCCTCTAGGCCCAAATAATGGTGAAGTGTTATGTAGTCGACGTTCACATAACACCACTAGAGGCTAGACAACATACATCTCATCAAAATATCGAACGGATACCAAATTCACATGACTACTAATAGCAAGACTTCTCCCTTGTCCTCAGGAACAAACGTAAATACTCACAAAGCATATTCATGTTCATAATCAGAGGGGTAATAATATGCATAAAGGATCTGAACATATAATCTTCCACCAAATAAACCAACTAGCATCAACTACAATGAGTAATCAACACTACTAGCAACCTACTAGCACCAATCCCGGACTTGGAGACAAGAATTGGATACAAGAGATGAACTAGGGTTTGGAGATGAGAGGGTGCTGGTGATGATGATGACGATGATTTCCCCCTCCCGGAGGGAAGTGTCCCCGGCAGAATAGCTCTGCCGGAGCCCTAGATTGGTTCCGTCAAGGTTCCGCTTCATGGCGGCGGAGTCTCGTCCCGAAAGGTTGCTTCTTCTTCTTTTCTCATCAAAAGACTTCATATAGGAGAAGATGGGCGTCGGAGAGCCACCAGGGGCCCACAAGGTAGGGGGGCGCGCCCTAGGAGGGGGGGCGCACCCCCCACCCTCGTGAGCAGGGTGTGGGCCCCCTGGCCTTCATCTTTGGCGACGATTTTTCTTTATTTATTTTAAGATATTCCGTGGAGTTTCAGTACTTTTGGAGTTACGCAGAATAGGTCTCCAATATTTGCTCCTTTTCCAGCCCAGAATTCCAGCTGCCGGCATTCTCCCTCTTCATGTAAACCTTGTAAAATAAAAGAAAATAGCCATAAGTATTGTGACATAACGTGAAATAACAACCCATAATGCGATAAATATCGATATAAAAGCCTGATGCAAAATGGACGTATCAACTCCCCCAAGCTTAGACCTCGCTTGTCCTCAAGCGAAAAGCCGACAACAATAAATATGTCCTCATGTTTAGAGGTAGAGGCGTCGATAAAAAAATAAAATACGGACATGAATGCATCATGATTATTCTCATAACAGCAACATATATAGATTTCGTCATATGATTACTTATGTTCAAGTGATGATCCTTTCACAATGCAAAAGTATGAATCAGAAACCTTATTGAGCACCAACAAATTATAACCTCAGTCATTGAAACAATTGCAATTTATCATAACAACGGAAAGAGTCTATGTCAGAGCTTAAAAGCAAGTCCACATACTCAACTATCATTTAGTCCTTCATAATTGCTAACACTCACGCAATACTTGTGGTTACGGAGTTTTAATCAAACACAGAGAAAGATAGAGGCTTATAGTTTTGCCCCACAACCTTTTGCCTCAAGGGTAATGTCAACAATAATAATTCATGCT
>NC_041381.1:687515713-687545987 GCF_002162155.2 Triticum dicoccoides | reverse complement strand
CTTTCCAACATGCTGGGCTTGCCAAAGGATAAAATGAAAAAGAAAGGTGAAGATCACCGTGACTCTTGCATAAGGTAAAGGATAATAATAAAAGATAGGCCCTTCGCAGAGGGAAGCAGAGGTTGCCATGCCCTTTTATGGTTGGATGCACAAAATCTCAATGCGAAAGAACGTCACTTTATATTGCCCCTTGTGATATGAACCTTTATTATGCAGTCCGTCGCTTTTATTACTTCCACATCACAAGATTGTATAAAGCTTATTTCTCCCACACCAATCAATCATACATGTTTAGAGCAATTTTTATTGCTTTGCACCGATGACAACTTACTTGAGGGATCTTACTCAATCCATAGGTAGATATGGTGGACTCTCATGGCAAAACTGGTTTAAGGGTTTTTGGAAGCACAAGTAGTATCTCTACTTGGTGCTGAGAATTTGGCTAGCATGAGGGGGAAAGGCAAGCTCAACATGTTAGAGGATCCATGACAACATACTTTATCTCAGATATAAGAAAACATAACTCACCACGTTGTCTTCCTTGTTCAACATCAACTCTTTAGCATGTTATATTTTAATGAGTGCTCCCAATCATAAAAGATGTCAATGATAATATATCTATATGTGAAACCTCTCTTTCCTTATTACTTCCTATTAATTGCAACGATGACCAAAGCTATGTTTGCCAACTCCCAACAACTTTTAATCATCGTACGCTTTCTATGTGAAGTCACTACTCTCAATAAGATCAATATGAACTCTTTGTTTCTTTTTATTCTTTTTCTTCTTTCTTTTCTTTTATTCACCCAAGATCATGGCAAAATAATCAAGCCCTTGACTCAACACTAAACTTTATTATATATATAGCTCACAGACTCGATTACATAGAGAGATCATAAAGCAAAACTCAAAACTAGATCATGCCATAAACTTTATTCTACTAGATCAAGATACTACTAATAGGATCGAACTAAGAAAAACGGTAAAAATAGGAGATGTGGTTGTGATACGATACCGGGGCACCTCCCCCAACCTTGGCAATTGCCAAGGGGAGTGCCCATACCCATGTGATTATGTCTCCTTTGTTGTTGGTGAAGAAGGTGGAGGTGTTGTCGATAATGCGGGCTTGCCCTTCTCTTTCTCCAACTTGCGTCTGAGGGTAAAATTATCAATCCTCAACTCATCATTCTCGATCTCAAGCTTTATTATCCTTTTGCATAATGCCTCTTTGCTTTCTTGCTTGAAGCGAGGAGGAACTGGTTCATCTTCATCTTCCTCATTGGGGTACCATATATATGGATATGTATCCTTGAATATGTTTTTATCTAAAGGACGGTAAGAAACTAGGCAATCCTCCTCTGAATCTTGAGATGACATGTTGATCTAACCTGCAGTAGGACAGCTTGAAACAAAAACAGAGGATAATTGCGTGATACGGGAGTCAAAACCTTCAGGAGAATATATAATGAATTTTTACCGACCAAAATACGTATCATGCAAGAAAACGGAGTTCGGAAGGCACACGGGGTGCTCACGAGGTAGGGGGCCGCGCCCACCACCCTCGTGGGGCCCTCGTGTCCTTCCCGGTCTGCCACTTATTTTTCTATTTTTCTACACATTCCAATACGGAGAAATATTGCCTTAGAAATTGTTTTGGAGTCGGTTTACTTACCGTACTACATACCTATTCCTTTTCGGAGTCTGAAACGGTCAGGAAAGTGTCCCTTATGTATTCCTCCGGGGTTATGGTTTCAATAATATTGGTTTCAACATTTATGGGATTACCTGAGATATAATGTTTGATCCTTTGACCGTTTACCACCTTCGGGTTTGTGCCTTCGAAGTTGTTGATTTTTATGGCACCGGAACGATAGACCTCCTTGATAACGTAGGGACCTTCCCATTTAGAGAGAAGTTTTCCTGCAAAAAATCTCAAACGAGAGTTGTATAGCAATACATAATCACCTACATTAAACTCACGCTTTTGTATCCTTTTATCATGCCATCTTTTAACTTTTTCTTTAAACAACTTGGCATTTTCATAAGCTTGGGTTCTCCATTCATCAAGTGAGCTAATATCAAATAACCTCTTCTCACCGGCAAGTTTGAAATCATAGTTGAGCTCTTTAATAGCCCAATATGCCTTATGTTCTAGTTCGAGAGGTAAGTGACATGCTTTTCCATAAACCATTTTATAAGGAGACATACCCATAGGATTCTTATATGCAATTTTATAGGCCCATAATGCATCATCAAGTTTCTTAGACCAATTCTTTCTAGACCTATTAACGGTCTTTTGTAAAATTAATTTGAGCTCTCTATTACTCAATTCTACTTGACCACTAGACTGTGGGTGATATGGAGATGCAATTCTATGATTAACGTCATATTTAGCAAGCATTTTACGGAAAGCACCATGAATAAAGTGTGAACCACCATCAGTCATTAAATATCTAGGGTCTCCAAACCTCGGAAAAATAACTTCCTTAAGCATTTTAATAGAAGTGTTACGATCAGCACTACTAGTTGGAATAGCTTCTACCCACTTAGTAACGTAATCAACAACAACCAAAATATGTGTATATCCATTAGAGGCAGGAAAAGGTCCCATATAATCAAAGCCCCAAACATCAAATGGTTCAATAACAAGTGAATAATTCATAGGCATTTCTTGATGTCTACTAATATTACCAATTCTTTGACATTCATCGCAAGACAAAACAAACTTACGGGCATCTTTGAAGAGAGTGGGCCAATAAAAACCGGATTGCAATACCTTATGTGCAGTTCTATCTCCAGCGTGGTGTCCTCCATAAGCCTCGGAGTGGCACTTGCGTAGAATCTGTTCCTGTTCATGCTCAGGTACACAAAGTCTAATAACACCATCTACTCCTTCTTTATAAAGATGTGGGTCATCCCAAAAGTAATGTCGCAAATCATAGAAAAACTTTTTCTTTTGTTGGTATGTGAAGCTAGGTGGTATAAATTTAGCAACAATATAATTAGCATAATCAGCATACCATGGAGTGCTACGAGAAGTGCTTATGACATTTAATTGTTCATCAGGAAAGCTATCATCAATAGGTAGTGGGTCATCAAGAACATTCTCTAACCTAGATAAATTATCTGCAATGGGGTTCTCAGCTCCTTTTCTATCAACAATATGCAAATCAAATTCTTGCAGCAAGAGAACCCATCTAATAAGTCTAGGTTTAGCATATTTCTTTTCCATAAGATATTTAATAGCAGCATGATCAGTGTGAATAGTTACTTTAGAATCAACAATATAGAGTCTGAATTTATCACAAGTGAATACAACTGCTAAAAGTTCCTTTTCGGTAGTAGCATAATTTCTTTGAGCATTGTCTAGAGTCTTACTAGCATAATGGATAACATTTAATTTCTTATCAACTCTTTTCCCTAGAACAGCACCTACAACATAATCACTAGCATCGCACATAATTTCGAAGGGTAAATTCCAATCAGGTGGCTGAACAACAGGTGCAGAGACTAATGCTTTCTTAAGTATTTCAAATGCTTCTACACAATTATCATCAAAGACAAATGGTACATCTTTTTGTAATAAATTAGTCAGAGGTCGAGAGATTTTTGAGAAGTCCTTAATGAACCTCCTATAAAATCCGGCGTGATCGAGGAAACTTCTTATACCTTTGATGTCCTTGGGACATGGCATCTTTTCAATAGCATCAACCTTGGCTTTATCAACTTCAATACCTCTTTCAGAAACTTTGTGCCCCAAGACAATACCTTCATTAACTATAAAGTGGCACATTTCCCAATTCAAGACAAGATTAGTTTCTTCACATCTCTGCAAAACTCGATCAAGATTGCTCAAGCAATCATCAAAAGAGGAACCATAGACGGAAAAATCGTCCATGAAAACCTCACACTTTTTTTCACAAAAATCAGAGAATATAGCCATCATGCATCTTTGAAGGGTAGCAGGTGCATTACATAAACCAAAAGGCATACGTCTATAAGCAAAAGTACCAAAAGGGCAAGTAAAAGTAGTCTTTGACTGATCTTTAGCCGACACGGGTATTTGAGAGAAACCAGAATAACCATCTAGAAAGCAATAATGTGTATGTTTGCATAATCTTTCTAGCATTTGATCAATAAAAGGTAAGGGGTAATGATCTTTCTTAGTAGCTTTATTTAATTTGCGGAAATCAATTACCATCCTATAACCTGTGATAATTCTTTGCGGGATCAATTCATCTTTATCATTAGGGACAACAGTAATACCTCCCTTCTTAGGGACACAATGGACAGGACTTACCCACTGACTATCAGCAACGGGATAAATTATACCTGCCTCCAGAAGCTTGAGTATTTCTTTTCTTACCACTTCTTTCATTTTAGGATTCAAACGTCGTTGAGGATCACGAACTGGTTTGGCATCCGCTTCCAAATTTATTTTATGTTGACATAGAGTGGGACTAATGCCCTTAAGATCATCAAGAGTATATCCAATAGCGGCACGGTGCTTCTTCAGAGTTTTCAATAATCTTTCTTCTTCATGCTCTGAAAGGTTAGCGCTAATAATAACAGGATATATTTTCTTCTCATCAAGATAAGCATATTTAAGATTATCAGGCAACGGTATAAGCTCAAACACGGGATCACCCTTGGGCGGAGGAGGATCCCCTAGGATTTCAACAGGCAAATTGTGTTGCAGAATAGGTTCCTGTTTAAAGAATACTTCATCTATTTCCCTTCTTTCATTCATGAACATATCATTTTCATGGTCTAGCAAATAGTGTTCTAAAGGATCAATAGGAGGTACGGCAATAGAAGCAAGACCAATAATTTCATCCTTACTAGGCAATTCTTCCTCACGATGTTGTTTACTAAATTTAGAGAAATTAAACTCATGAATCATATCATCCAAGCCAATAGTAACAACATTCTTTTCACAATATATCCTAGCATTAACAGTGTTCAAGAAGGGTCTACCAAATATAATGGGACAAAAGCTATCTTGCGGGGAACTGAGAACAAGAAAATCAGCGGGATATTTAGTTTTCCCACACAATACTTCAATATCTCTAACAATTCCCACTGGTGAAATAGTATCTCTATTGGCAAGTTTAATTGTGACATCAATTTCTTCTAACTCAGCAGGTGCAATTTTCATGCTTGATTTCTTTATACAAGTCATAAGGTATAACACTAGCACTAGCACCCATATCACATAAGACATGATAACGATGATCTCCTATTTTAACAGAAATAACAAGCACGCCTACCACAGGTCTATGTTTATCTTTAGCACAAGGTTTAGCAATTCTAGAAGTTTCACCGTTGAACTGAATAACATGCCCATCAATATTATCAGACAAGAGATCTTTAACAATAGCAATATTAGGTTCTACTTTAACTTGCTCAGGAGGTGTATAAGTTCTAATATTGCTTTATTCTAACAGGGAAAGGTGGTTTCGCAACATAAGAGGTAGGAACAATAGGATCATTATAAGTGACAGTCTTTTCTTCAACTTTAATAGGTGCAGCTACTTTTACTTCTATGGGAGGATGATATTTAAACCACTTCTCCTTGAGGAGATCAACATAAGTAGCAAAAGATTCACAGAAAGAGGCTACTACCTCAGAGTCAAGTCCATATTTAGTGCTAAACTTACGGAAAATATCGGTATCCATAAAAGATTTAACACAATCAAACTTAGGTGTCATACCTGACTCCTTACCTTCGTCGAGGTCCCAATCTTCAGAGTTGCGTTTAATTCTATCCAATAAATTCCATCTGAATTCAATAGTCTTCATCATAAAAGAGCCAACACAAGAAGTATCGAGCATGGTGCGATTGTTATCAGAAAGCCGAGCATAAAAACTTTGAATAATTATTTCTCTTGGGGCATGAATATAACATTGATTTAAGCCTCCCCCAAGCTTGAGCGATGCTTTCTCCTTCGCGAGGCCAAAAAGTATATATATATAATTGCGATCACGGTGAACAAGATGCATAGGGTAATACTTTTGATGAAATTCCAATTTCAATCTTTTATAGTTCCATGATCTCGTATCATCACATAGCCTATACCATGTCAATGCGTCTCCCTTCAAAGATAAAGGGAAGACCTTCTTCTTAGCAACGTCATCGGGTATACCTGCAAGCTTAAATAATCCACAAACTTCATCCACATATATTAAGTGCTCATCAGGATGCTTTGTTCCATCTCCTGTAAAAGGATTAGCTAGCAGTTTTTCCATCATACCCGAAGGAAATTCAAAAGGAGTTTCATTTTCAATAGGTTCAGTAGGTTGAGGAGCAACTCTTTGCTCTACTGGACGGGGTGAAGATACCCCAAACAAGCCCCTCAGAGAATTACTTTCCATAGTAACAAGTGACAATAAATTTCAGCACACTATATAAATTTTTCCTTACCAAATTCCACCTACCAAAGGCACTACACTCCCCGGCAACGGCGCCAGAAAAGAGTCTTGATGACCCACAAGTATAGGGGATCTATCGTAGTCCTTTGGATAAGTAAGAGTGTCGAACCCAACGAGGAGCAGAAGGAAATGATAAGCGGTTTTCAGCAAGGTATTCTCTGCAAGTACTGAAATAAGTGGTAACAGATAGTTTTGTGATAAGATAAATTGTAACGAGCAACAAGTAATAAGAGTAAATAAAGTGCAGCAAGGTGGCCCAATCCTTTTTGTAGCAAAGGGCAAGCCGGAACAAACTCTTATAATAGGAAAAGCGCTCCCGAGGACACATGGGAATATCGTCAAGCTAGTTTTCATCACGCTCATATGATTCACGTTCGGCACTTTGTTAATTTGATATGTGGGTGGACCGGTGCTTGGGTGCTGTTCTTACTTGAACAAGCGTCCCACTTATGATTAACCTCTATTGCAAGCATCCGCAACTACAACAAAAATATTAAGGTAAACCTAACTGTCGATGTCAAAACCGGCGGATCTCGGGTAGGGGGTCCCGAACTGTGCGTCTAGGCGGATGGTAACAGGAGACAAGGGACACGATGTTTTTACCCAGGTTCGGGCCCTCTCGATGGAGGTAAAACCCTACTCCTGCTTGATTAATATTGATGATATGGGTAGTACAAGAGTAGATCTACCACGAGATCAGAGAGGCTAAACCCTAGAAGCTAGCCTATGGTATGATTGTTGTTCGTCCTACTGACTAAAACCCTCCGGTTTATATAGACATCGGAGAGGGCTAGGGTTACACAGAGTCGGTTACAATGGGAGGATATCTACATATCCGTATCGTTAAGCTTGCCTTCCACGCCAAGGAAAGTCCCATCCGGACACGGGACGAAGTCTTCAATCTTGTATCTTCATAGTCCAGGAGTCCGGCCAAAGGTTATAGTCCGGCGATCTGGACACCCCCTAATCCAGGACTCCCTCAGTGGCCCCTGAACCAGGCTTCAATGATGACGAGTCCGGCACGCAGATTGTCTTCGGCATTGCAAGGCGGGTTCCTCCTCCGAATACTTCATAGAAGATTTTGAACACAAGGATAGTGTCCGGCTCTGCAACATAAGTTCCACATACCACCGTAGAGAGAATAATTACACAAATCCAATCTGCTGACGCATTCGGCAGCGTGACATCACACCACGGCCAAGCCTTTATTCGAATCGTTTTTACTGTCCCACCTCAGCGCACTTAGTGAGGCGGTTTCCTTGGCATGTCTTGTCGAAGCAGAGATCGTGTCCCCTTATTTCGGGATTCTCATCAATACGGGCATGGGTAACCCACTCGTGCCCGTTGGTATGTCTCCCCAATCGAAGGCGAGTCCCAAACGGTCACGGGGAGGGCTCTTGGTATTCAATCTCTTCATAAAGAGACCAAGGCTCTACTCCTTTCTTTCAATCTCAATCGAATCCGCCTCTCGCCTCGAGTTCCAGCACCCAAAGCTCCAGATTCAGGCGCTTCGGACCTTCGATGATATCCGGCTCCGACCTTCAAGGCCGGTGGATGCCTTCCTCCATGACGAAAGAAGACGTGCTAAAGCTGAGAGATGCCAGGTATCTAACCGGTGAAATCTCGCATAGGCTGCCTGCTCAAGGGCAGGCTATTCCCACTCCCAAGCCTGGTGAGAGCGTGGTGTTCGCGTCTCACTTCCTTCGGGGGCTTGGTTTCCCGACGGACCCCTTCGTGAGGGGGCTCATGTTTTATTATGGGTTGGAATTTCACGACTTGGCTCCGGAGTCCATCCTCCACATCTCATCGTTCATTGTCATGTGCGAAGCCTTCCTCCGCATTACTCCTCACTTCGGATTGTGGCTTAAGACCTTCAAAGTAGAGCCGAAGATGATCGAGGGGCAGCACGCGGAGTGCGGAGGTGCTATTATAAGCAAGAATGTTGACGCTCCATGGCCCGAGGGCTCTTTTCAAGAGGAGTTCAGCTTATGGCAACGAGAGTGGTTTTATATCACAGCTCCCAGGGGCACCAAGTGGGTGGCGCCACCTGCCTTTCGCTCGGGTCCCCCACCACAGCTAGCGTCATGGTTCAATAGAGGGTTTAACTGGGGGGCGTCCAAGGACGTGCTCTTGTTGCAGGGCCGAATTCAAGATCTCCTAGAAAGAGACATCAATCTGGTCGTAGTGACGCAGGTCATGTTGATTCGCCGCACCCTGCCCTGCAAACGTCGCCCCTCCGCCTGTGGGAGTTTAATCCGGAGGGACCATGAGCCCTCCAACATTTTATGGGTGCGACGCCCATGGAGATGTACAAATTGTTCTTCGGATCACAAGCAATGTGTCCGGACTTGACCGAGGACGCAGGTCTGAGCTGCAATCGTCCGGATACTCAAGTAAGTAGCCCTGTACTCGGACATGCTATCCGTATATTTATCAAAAAATTGCCCTTAAAAGAGATGTCCCTTAAACAGGAGTGGATAGCGAAAGAAAAGCTAATCAGGTGTCCGGCCCCCCTCCCTGAGACCACGCCGGATCCCGTGTTAACCAGGATGCTGGAGGTTGCGTCTTTGGAAGAAGGCGAAGGAGGGAACAAGGAAGCTATCGCCTCCCCGAAGGAGGCTGTCAGGAAAGGAGGAATCGAGAATTCCTCTATCCAGGGGAAGAAGAGGACCGCCTCTGAAGACCCGGAGACCATGGTCTCAAAGCGGGGGAAGAAATCTTCGTCAGAGGGTCCTGCGCCGGGGGATGCCTCGGCCGCACTGTGCCCCCAAGGGGATCAGCCCTCCACCGAGCTGTAAGTAGAGAGGGGAGTTTTAAAATGAGAGACGTCCCTGTTCTATTTCCGAGGAAGATAACCGAAATTTTACCTTGTAGTTCGGATCTCAGCCCTTCTCAGCAGAGCTCATCTTCAAGGGCTCTTTGTCCGGAGATGATGGAGAGCAGAACGCCTCCGCCTGCCATACCGCCTTACGAGGCGGGCGATCCTGAGGTGTCGTCACGGAGGGTTTCTCCGAATCCGGCAGGGCCGGAAGGCAGTCGTATGGCCCCCCAAAGCCCTCCGTGTCCGGCCTTCGAAAAAGGCCATCGGACGAGTCCGGCATCATCCGGTGCACGGTCGGAGGAGCTGAAGGATCTGCTCGGGCGAGCGTCTATCTCAGAAGAACACCGTGCGTTGATGGGTACGGTGATTGAAAGGATATCATCCGCGGAGAGTGGGTTGTACGAGGCCGTCAGGAGTTTACTGACAGGTTTTGAGGTACGCGAAATGATGTACCTTTTGACAGTTCCGCATATAAAAGATGCACCCTGTGTAGATAGTAGCCCCTGAGACTCGGTGCATTGTCAAAAATGACGGCGCGCCGAGGATCATAATCCCAGGTATAATATGTCGCCTTTCCTATGTAGGTGGCGAAGTGTCCGGTGGCTAGCCGGACTGATGGATTTGCCGAGCTAAAGCGGCAACTTGACGTGGCAGATGCCGACACCGCGCTTGTCAACAAGCGGCTTGACAAGGCACAAGGTATGTGATTTCTCCGGCGGCACCTGGTAAGAGGAGCTTGATGCCTGTATCTTACAACATGTGTGCTTGATGCTGATGGTGCCGCTGCCATGGAGAGCCTTCAGGCGGAACTTGCCCGAGCCAAGGAGCAGGCGAGAAAAAGCGATGCGGCTGCTTTAAAGGCTGCTGAAGAGCTGAAAGCCAAATAGGCTGCTCACTGCCGAAGCAGGAAGGAAATGGTCGAGATGGCTGTGAAGTTGAAGAATGCTGCCGACCGCTGCAAGCTTCTTGAAAAAGAAGATCGGGCGGAACAGAAGGACTTGAAGAAGGCCACTACCGAGGCCAAGGATGCTCGCTCTGCGATGAGAGCTATGAAGGAGGAGCTACGTCAGGCCGGAGATATCGCGGCTGGAAAGCCCTTTATGCTGCAGATGAAGTTTGGGGATCCTATATATGCTCCGTTGAACCGGCTGTGGAGTGCGGCGGACACTTATCTGGACTTGGTGGCGAGTGGCGCGGACGCGACCGAACACTTCCGAGATCAAAAGGATCACAAAGTGGAAAAGCTTTTTTGGTCGCAGTTCCACAATCCAGAGCGCCCACTTCCATTAACCGATCGTTTGGCCGCATGGGCGGAGCTGAATAGGTTATCCGGACTCGCCATGAAGTATGTCGTGAGTCATCTGTGGCCGGAAAGGCCCGAGTCGAAGAGTTATTTTAGCTTGATGCAGCAGTTCCTTGGTGCGGTGCCGCATATCAATGATATGAAAAGGTCAGCGTGCATAGAGGGTGCGCGGATGGCTCTTGCCCGTGTCAAGACATACTGGCAGACATGAAGGCCGTCGCTGTTGCATCCCAAGATTCGGACGGGAGCCGAGTACCTGCCGAGCACTATTTTCAGGAAGTTCTACAGGGCGCTCGTTTAATAGAGACGCAGTGCTCGAAGGATATTATGTTCGAATAACATGTATTATTGTAAAACAATGTTTCGGGGGAATATAAAAGCCTTTTATACTTGTGCCTTCAAGAATTAAAATACCTCCTGTGCGGCCGTTAACGTATATGTATATATAACCTGAAAGATGGCAGTCTTTGGCTTCAGCCCCCACGCATATAATGCGGGGGTGTTCGCAAAAGTCGCATTTTCACACTTGATCCAACGTCTTGGTCCTATTAAGGAGGTGATAGCGCATCGAACTAGGCAACCGGACTATAATGCTTTATCAGTTTCACTTAGCCATAGGAGTTTGACAGTGGGGCTACTATATAGCCCCTAGGGGCACCGCGCTCACCCGAATTCGGGGCGCGTGTGTGCCTGGCCGGGAAACGGCCCTTCGTTAATGCGGAGGAATCCTAAAGATTCCGGCGGGTCATCGAGTGGTTGACCAGTCTCACGCTATATCATGACAGTCAGTTTTCGGCTTTCTCTACTGAGGTGCTTGCCTGGCCGAACCGGGGCACAATCGTAGTAGTTCTCCTGGTGCCGCCTTAGCCGATAGAGCGGAACGTAAGGCAGCAAAACACAGGAGCCGGGCAAACCCAACATTTGACCAAAGACATGATTCGGAGCTGATGCATATAAGGCCAAACTCGCGACGCCGAACACTCCCTAAGGTATTCGGTCTTAATGAAAACGGGCTGAACAACGCCCTTGGTAATAAGCCCCCGGTGTCCAGGTATGCGCAAAATTCTGACGTGGCCACATGCCAAGACGCCAGCCTCCTCCTCGGTTATACCAAGAAACCGGGGGATGTGTATCAACAAGAGACAGTGAGAAAGGTTTACGCAGGGTCTTAATCTAAAAAGAATCCTTGGAACGGGTCCCTACTGCATGTCTGCGCCTGTGTCTCCGTTGTGCCGTATCCTGGACGGGTGTAGCACGGTGTTCATCTGTAAAAGAGAGGAACTTAGTTGAAAAAGATCGTGCGAAAATGTATGTTATATTAAATAAACAAAGTATAATTCAAAAAATGGGTAAAATTGAGCCTTATTGTCTCTTGTTGTACATGCGCGGAGCCCCTTGTACTGGGGTATGCGGCTAGTAAGCCCTTGTATGTTTACGCCGGACTCGTCTAGCCATGTCCGGGGTCTGAACGACCTGTTTAGGTGCTTTGATTAGTGAAGCCGGTTTAGTGCTTGGCTGTCAAGGCAGCCGCACGGTCTTCCGCGCTCGAGGAACACTCGATATTTCCCTTTAATGAGATGATGCCTCGTGGACCGGGCATTTTAAGCGTAAGAGATGCATAATGCGGTATTGCGTTAAAGCTGGCGAAAGCTTCACGTCCCAGTAGTGCTTGATAGCTACTTGTAAATGGGGCGATGTGCAAGGTTAGCTTTTCGCGGCGGAAGTTGTTGGGGGAGCCGAACATAACTTCTAGCAGGAGAGAACCCGTACAATGGGCATCTGGGCCTGGCGTTACCCCTTGAAAGGAAGTGTTGCTATGGCGAATTTTTGTTGGGTCTATCCCCATTTTGCGGATTGTGTCCTGATATAGCAGGTTTAGATCACTGCCGCCGTCCATTAGGACTTGTGTAAAGTGGAGTCCGTCAATTATCGGATCTAATATCAAGGCAGTCCAGCCTGCATTCCGGATACTTCTAGAGTAATCCTGATGGTCGAAGGTGATTGGTTTTGACAACCAGTGGCGGGACTCCTCTGGGATAGGCCGTATGGCGCATATCTCTATAGGAGCCACTCTATTTTTCCATTTTGTCACGTGAAGTGAGTTTACTGTTTTGATTTCTTGTGGGAAATTCTTTTGTTTTCCGGTGCTCTGCTTGTGGGGTTCGTCATCGTCCTCGCTTGGTGTGTCGAGCCCCTTGTGTTCGGCGTTGAGTTTGCCGGATTGCTTGAAGACCCAACAATCTCTATGGGTATGGTTTGCAGGCTTCCTGGGAGTACTGTGGATTTGGCATATCTTGTCCAAGATTTTGTTTAGGTTAGATAGCTCGTCCCTGTTATCCTTGAGGGGCAGCTTTTTCTGATTCTTCCGAGAGCTTTTGAATCCGGCGTTGACTGCCGTGCTCTTCGGGCTGTTTCCCTTGGTCCGACGCTGGTCCTTGCTGCGTCGCGGTTTCCCGTTTCCATCCCTAACTTCGGATGTACTTGGGTCGCTGGTACTGCATCTTGCCAACCAGCTATCCTCTCCTGCGCAAAAGCGGGTCATGAGGCTTGTTAATGCGGCCATTGTTCTTGGCTTTTCTTGGCCGAGGTGTCTGGCGAGCCATTCGTCTCGAACGCTGTGTTTGAAAGCTGCTAAGGCTTCGGCGTCCGGACAGTCGACTATCTGGTTCTTTTTAGTAAGAAATCTGTTCCAGAGTTTCCGGGCCGACTCTTCGGGTTGTTGGGTTATATGACTTAAATCGTCTGCATCCGGAGGTCAGACATAGGTCCCTTGAAAATTTGCCCGAAAGGCATCCTCGAGCTCTTCCCAACTTCCGGTGATGTTTTCGGGGAGGCTTTTAAGCCAATGCCGGGCTGGCCCTTTGAGCTTGAGGGGTAAGTATTTTATGACGTGGAGGTCATCTCCTCTAGCTATGTGTATGTGGAGGATATAATCCTCAATCCAGACTCCAGGGTCTGTTGTTCCGTCGTATGCCTCTATGTTTACGGGCTTGAATCCCGCTGGAAATTCATGGTCCAGCACCTCATCGGTGAAACATAGGGGGTGTGCGGCACCCCTATATTTGGGTGTGCCGTGATGTTCGGATACTTGTTGCGTTGCGTTGCTTACTAGAGGTTGCTTTATTGGCCCGTAGATAGATCTAGCTGGGCCATCTTTTTGATGCGAATCCGTGTGCGGATCGCGTGCCGGCTTGTGTGCGGCGCCATTTGCCGCACTATGTTGGCCATGGGGTCGTTTATCCGACCTGGTGGCTTCCTTATTTTTTGATTGCGGAGGCTCTAAGGCCTCTTCATCAAATTCAGGCAGTAATTTTCGCTTCGGATAGCTCTTTGTGTGGCGACTGTCACCGTATTTGTCTGCGGAGTTGAGTACTTTGCTCCATCTAATTCTGAGTGCATCTTCCGCTGTTTTGAGCTTCCGTTTCCACTTTTTTTAGGCTACGCGCAGTGGCGACGAGCCCTTTTTGGAGGTTCTTCTGCTCCAGCAACTTGTCCGTCGTGAGGTCGTCCGGACTATTATCTTCGCCGGGGACGGGTTGTTTATCCAAGTTGCCCTGTTCGGACGGTTGCTCGATGGCATGTTCGTCGTCCGCTGGTTCGCCCTGCTCTATGGCTGGGTCTGTATGGCTGCTGTCTCTGTCGAGGTGGGGTTTGGAGCGGCGCTTACGCCGCCGCTTTGACTGCTTTTCAAGGGAACGATCCCTCGTTGCGTCCCTTTGTTCCTCGTCGTCGTTTCTTTTAGGTGTGTCCACCATGTATACATCGTGAGATGAGGTGGTTGTCTAGTGCCCTATAGGCGCTGGTTCCTGTTCGTCTCCTACATCGTCGTCCATACCGTCGATGTCTTCGGAATCGAAGTCGAGCATGTCGGTTAAATCATCGATAGTGGCTACGAAGTGGGTGGTGGGTGGGCTTTGAATTTCTTCATCGTCTGCATCCCAACCTTGTTGGCCATAGTCCGGCTAGGGCTCTCCTGATAAAGAGAGAGACTTTAATGAATTCAGAATGTCGCCGAAGGGCGAATGCTGAAAGATGTCCGCGGCGGTGAACTCCATGATCGGCGCCCAATCGGATTCGATTGGCAGGGGCGCGGAAGGTTCGGAGTCTAGAGAGGAGTCCGGCACTTTGGAGTCACGGGCTTCGCAAAGGACAAGGCTGGTGTTCGGCTCGATCGCCGTAGGGATTGCAGCCCCCGAGGCGGTGTCCAGCCACCCATCCTCGATTGGCGCAGTCGGCTCCGAGCTAAGGGTCGGAGCGGACACGGGTGCGGCCTCCAGGGCACTGTTCGGCGGCAGAGCTAGATCATGCCCATCGTAACAGTGCGGCGCGCTCGGTTGTGGCTCGAACCCATCGAAGATCAAGTCTCCGCGAACATCAGCCGTGTAGTTCAAACTTTCAAATCTGACCTGATGGCCAGGGGCGTAGCTTTCGATCTGCTCCAGATGGCCAAGCGAATTGGCCCGCAGTGCAAAGCCCCCGAATACAAAGATCTGTCCGGGGAGAAAAGTCTCACTCTGGACCGCATCATTATTGATTATCGGAGGAGCCATCGGGCCTAAAGATGATGACACAGAGGAACTCTCAATGAAAGCACCAATGTCGGTGTCAAAACCGGCGGATCTCGGGTAGGGGGTCCAGAAGTGTGCGTCTAGGCGGATGGTAACAGGAGACAAGGGGCACGATGTTTTTACCCAGGTTCGGGCCCTCTTGATGGAGGTAAAACCCTACTCCTGCTTGATTAATATTGATGATATGGGTAGTACAAGAGTAGATCTACCACGAGATCAGAGAGGCTAAACCCTAGAAGCTAGCCTATGGTATGATTGTTGTTCGTCCTACGGACTAAAACCCTCCGGTTTATATAGACACCGGAGAGGGCTAGGGTTACACAGAGTCGGTTACAATAGGAGGAGATCTACATATCCGTATTGCCAAGCTTGCCTTCCACGCCAAGGAAAGTCCCATCCGGACACGGGACGAAGTCTTCAATCTTGTATCTTCATAGTCCAGGAGTCCGGCCAAAGGTTATAGTCCGGCCATCCGGACACCCCCTAATCCAGGACTCCCTCACTAACCATAGCATGAAACATATGGATCCAAATCAGCCCCTTACGAAGCAACGCATAAACTAGGGTTTAAGCTTCTGTCATTCTAGCAACCCATCATCTACTTATTACTTCCCAATGCCTTCCTCTAGGCCCAAATAATGGTGAAGTGTTATGTAGTCGACGTTCACATAACACCACTAGAGGCTAGACAACATACATCTCATCAAAATATCGAACGAATACCAAATTCACATGACTACTAATAGCAAGACTTGTCCCTTGTCCTCAGGAACAAACGTAACTACTCACAAAGCATATTCATGTTCATAATCAGAGGGGTAATAATATGCATAAAGGATCTGAACATATAATCTTCCACCAAATAAACCAACTAGCATCAACTACAAGGAGTAATCAACACTACTAGCAACCTACTAGCACCAATCCCGGACTTGGAGACAAGAATTGGATACAAGAGATGAACTAGGGTTTGGAGATGAGATGGTGCTGGTGAGATGTTGATGGAGATTGCCCTCTCCTGATGAGAGGAGAGCTAGTGATGATGATGACGATGATTTCCCCCTCCCGGAGGGAAGTGTCCCCAGCAGAACAGCTCTGCCGGAGCCCTAGATTGGTTCCGCCAAGGTTCCGCTTCGTGGCGGCGGAGTCTCGCCCCGAAAGGTTGCTTCTTCTTTTTTTTCTCATCGAAAGACTTCATATAGGAGAAGATGGGTGTCGGAGATCCACCAGGGGGCCCACGAGGTAGGCGGGCGCGCCCTAGGAGGGGCGGCGCGCCCCCCACCCTCATGAGCAGGGTGTGGGCCCCTTGGCCTTCATCTGTGGTGATGATTTTTCTTTATTTATTTTAAGATATTCCGTGGAGTTTCAGGACTTTTGGAGTTATGCAGAATAGGTCTCCAATATTTGCTCATTTTCCAGCCTAGAATTCCAGCTGCCGGCATTCTCCCTCTTCATGTAAACCTTGTAAAATAAAAGAAAATAGCCATAAGTATTGTGACATAACGTGAAATAACAGCCCATAATGCGATAAATATCGATATAAAAGCATGATGCAAAATGGACGTATCAAGGTGCTCCGCCTGCATGGCTGCTGGCCTGCCTTCGGACTCATCGGAGCCAGAGGAGGAGGGGGAGGAGGAGGAGTAAGAGGAGTAGCAGCCAGTTTCGATGGAGATGGCGGATCCGGAGGAGGAGGAGGAGTAGGGATGAAGGAGGAGGAGCAGCCAAAGGAGGAGGAAGAGGAGCAACAACCGACTCTGATGGAGATGGCGCATCCAGAGGAGGATGAGGCGAAGCAGGCGAAGGAGGAGCTGACGTCGGCTCCGGGCCTCAACAGGAGGGCACGGAGGCGGAGTTCGCAGTACAAAATCCCAGGCAACTCAGATGGCAGAACAACAGTCCATTCCGGAGTCCATCCAGGATGAGGCCTATGTAGAGGCCAATCGGCAAGAACGGGCGACGACCGACGTACTTTTCACCGAACTCGACACGGAGGAGCCGCAGGAGTCGGAGTTGCGGCTACCACCCATGTACCCGGAGTCGGGCACGAAGATAGTGCACATATCCGATAAGGAATAGAGTAGTATAGATTGATCTACGTAGATTTTCCTTGTTTGCATGCTTTTGTACGGATTTAAGATTTCAAATATGAAATATTCGAATGCAGTGGAGGAAATTGAGGTGTAATTGGTCACTGTCGGGCGCGTCCGCGGGCGTTTAAGGGCCAAGTCTGGTTGTAGATGCTCTGAGGTCCCCTAGTCTTTCCTTGTAGGTTTGAAAGAGCACAACTTCCTGCCACTGTGATCATCTACCATGCCACCATCATAAGTGATTACTAGTTGGCAATTGACTTATTTTGGTGCCCATAGCCAAATTTTGGGAATTGTCCGTTCAGTCGTGCATAAGTATTTAACAAAACTTAGCATTTTTACATATTTGTGTCTCCCAGAACCATCATTTTCATTTTTTCACAGAACTACCACATTTATTCTAACTTTTGGCTAGTAATTACCGCTCTCAGGTACCGGTCTGGGTGAGATAACCTCGATTATTACAGAGACCAGTACAATGCCCGTGCGTTGCCACGGGCCTTTTAATTTTTTTTTTCTGATTGCATACATAAGCATAATGTACTTCCAATTTCACATGTATAGAAAAATTTTACAATAACAATCAAAAAATGTACTTGGTGCAATGTATTTTCATTATTCCACTTCACTTGCATCTCCTAAAATATCAGGAATATTGTCTTCAGCTTCCTTCGCACAGTACTTGAGCAATTATAGTAAAAAAAATCTTCATTGACTTGTAACCATCCTGCATGAGTACTTCATACAGTTAGCATGAAGATTTCACATGAAAAATGTAAGAACATGCAAACATAGAGTACTCCACTTGTAAATTGGATGAACCAATTTTTTACCATTCCATGAGAGCATATTAAAATCAAAAACAAAATAACTCAACACATAATGTAATAAATAAAAATTTATTATCTCGATTATAATGATGATAAATAATTGTATGTATCTTGAATTTAAACATAGAATAGACAAATATGAACAGCCTCCCACAAAAAGGAAAATCCACTCCTCGCCTCTCACCACACAAGCACATCACACATCCCTTATCCCCACCGCGTTGCCACGGGCATTTTAAAAAAATCAAAAATCTTACTGGCTCATCATGACCATGTTCTATTGAAAAAAATCTGAGTTTTATGGATATATGATAGTCCTCATTGCAATTAATGTCACTAAATTTCTCAATCCATCAATCATGAGCAAGTGCAAAAGTTAATGAATCTAAGTTAAGTGAAATAAGGAAGGATTAAATGAATGAACAAATGAATCATGCACACGCCTTAATCACTTCTTCTCCGCCCAAAAATGGAACCCAATACATTCTGATGCAACATTGCATTGCTCCACGGGAATCGATCAGCCTTCTCACTTGCATTGAGGAGCCCCATTTGGCCATTTCTTTCGCCGCTGGCCTCAACATCACCCTTAATATCTGTCCGCCAGGTCTGTCATGAAGCCATGCCCACCATGTTTCACTGCATCTTACATTACTCCTCACATAACATAAGTAAGTACCATTGTTGAAGCATGCATACCAATCGTTAGATTGAGCACATCCAAACATTTGCGATCCACCACTTTTTCACCCTCCCCTCTCTCCACGAGACATCTCCCATACCGCATCAACAACACTCCCCTCATCACACGTCCAACATGGGTCGCCGCCCCTCACGGGAGTCAACGGAATATTATAAGGGAAAAACTAAAAGCCTGGAAACATAAACCAATGCATCCATCCACAAAATAAGCTCTACTTGATGACAACCAATGATGAAAAGCTGAATTATTTTGATCATATCCAGTCTAATAGGAGATTACATGGGTTGCAAAATCCACACATAATCGCACAAGGCATTCTAAATTTTTAAATACCACAATTATCACAATAATGAAAATAAAGCTAGGGATATTGAAAAGTGTAAGGCAGTAGCGCTCTATCTCTCCGGTATTGTTCAATGGATAGGGATGCTCCTAGGCATTATTGTTATCTTGAAAGAAAATCTGGCTTGAATGAATTCTTCGGTCATAGAAAGCGTCGGAGCTCCTTGAACCTACATATTGCACTCTTTGTGTTAGTCAAGATCGAAAAATAGCTAGGCATTGGTAATCAGGAATGTACCTTTTAATCAGGTTCTTTGCTCCGTTGATGTCTGGGTTGAAGTATTATCTGAGACTGATTAGTCGTAAAAGAATTTGCATCTGCAGACAACGTAAAATACAATAGCAGGAAGCCAGAAAAAAATAGTTAAGTACATACAATCAGAGCGATGTTGCCTCCAGAAATCCCTAGCGAGAGACACTGGTCTTCTACACCACATTACATATGTCAAAAGATAGTACGCATAATTTTAACTCATTTAGTTATCTAGCTGACCAGATCAACTGTAAGGCATTACGTGGTTCTTATTTCAGTGAAAAGGAATTTCGTTGAATAGTGAACTTAATTGGTATAAAAGAACCATAACATGGGTTGTGCTTAAACCACAAAAGATTTTTATAGGAGATCAGAATAAAATACGTGTAATAACTCACTAAGAATCTTCTATGTTCTTACTATTTAGGGATACCAACTCTTTGAGTAACAGAGTAATAATAGGACATTGCGTAGCTCAATTCACGTGAGCTAGATTGACACACTATTGCTGCAGCCAGAGGTGATATCCAATGCAATGGGTGGGGTGAAATTCTTGACAACAGCCTGCAATCAGGTAATGAAGGACCATTTGATGACTACAAACTTGACAGTAAAGACATCTTCAACCTTTGGAAAATTAGATACGGATCAAAAAAACCTATGGCCTCATCCCGGACATTAATATTAAAACCATCATTTTAGATTTCTGAAGTTGCAACATATTTCGTGGAAGTTGCTATATGAAGATAAACCTTACAATCAGAATTTTTTTTCTCGTACCATATCAATTGGGCATCATGCAATATAACAGAAGATCGGATAAGTCTATCATGTGTATTTACGAAAAAGAGCAAATATTGCAGTAAATTTTTGTGATGAAATAATATAAAAGAGGTTCTGGAACATACATCTTTGTTTCTTCTAAGCCTCGGTAGAAGCATGGTTGCTTGCATTTGAGATGCAAGGAAGAAGAAAACGACATTCCGAAAGGGCACCACATGCCTCACCTGATTGATAAACTCAGAAGCACCTCAACTAACAATTGAAAAAGGTGTCGCTAAATAGAATCTCGCATATAAAGCTATAAGCATAAATAACAAGCAAGGCAAAATCAAAAGAAATAAAAAATCTGTGAAGCACATTATACTTTTACATTAGATCCTATAGATATTGCAAAGACAAGAGAAATGGTCAGCATGGCAATATTGTCCGATGGTCAAATAATCCCAAAATGATACATTGAGAAATTTATATTGGACTTCCAATTTATAGAAGAATGCGAAAGAAAACTTAGTTAGACTTTTACACAATGCTCATTTAACTTGTGACGGAAAAAATTATGCTATCATAACTCTATTCTAATATATACAACTCCAATGCTGCAGGCAACGTTGCTATGGGCTACGATGTATATAAGTTGCCCGTATGTTGCATCGAGGGCTTACATATTCTAATGGGTCAATACCAATGGTGGATAACATATACCTTGAGGACCCTTTGCACACCAGGTGGCATTGTTGACTTCGTTATAATCAACGCATTGTCGTTCTTCTTCTCCCTGCAGAGCTGGCGGCCGACGGCGATGAGCTCCTCCTTCTTATTCTCACTGTTGTGGCCGTCCTTATCGTCCTTGTTGATTGGCTCCATCATCAATCCATTGTTCTTCTCGACCATTCTTTAGCACTCTAGCAACTGTATGGCGAGCTGATCGTCGTTATTGATGTCGGAGAAGCCAACAAGGCCAAGAGGTTGTTGATGTTCGTGCTCTCCTCCCCATGGTCGTTATCACCCCTGCTGGGGGTGCCATTAATCAACGACAACCACATTACGAACTCATTCTTCATGTTCATCTCCTCCTCCTAACTACACTATAGTCAAGGACAACCACGACTATGCGAGTGGCAGGAGACATATTAGTTTACCTTCGTGTACTTTTCATCCGTCATAATGAAACTTTGAAACTTATATTCCATTTAATTCTATTTGGCATCTTAAACAATACATGAACAAACTACTCGAGATCAAAGAGTAGCACAGTAAAAATACTACTTACATCTAAGAGAAAGGCTACATCAAGTAGTAGAATCTGCATGGCATGTGTGCTAACCTGGTCTGGATGATGTGAGTTAACAATATTGAACCCCTCTTATGTCTATGCTGCCTCTCTCAAACATCTGCAACCAAAAATAGATGAGACCCATATATTAAGACTACAAAAACGAAAGATGAAACATGTAAGGGCATTTGGGCATAGTACAGAAACACGCTGACCAGTCGCTTTGTTTGAGGATCAAGAACAAAACATGAGAGCTTCTCTCATCAATTACCTCGGCAGAAGTTTCATACATCTCTGATTTGTCAAGCGCCTTCCACATTCATGCGGCTGAAAAACTTCCCGCTCCCTCCTGCCCCATTTTGCGTTGATGAAGACCCAGGCTGAGCTTTGCTCCGCCGCGCACTCACTTCCGGTCAAGTACGCCAACATTGGAAGGGGGAGATGTTGGAGATTAAGAGGGGATTGAGGAAATGGATCCTCACATCAGTGAGGCGCACGGTGCATGTACATCTGTGCTGAGTTTGATCTGGCTACAAAAAAAGGAACATAAGCATATGTCAAAGTAAAAGTAAAATGACCATGTACATTATATCTAAATTATATTCTCTCCTTCCCTAAGTAAATAAATAAATATACTGTCCTGCATATCGTCTCACAGGTATTAAGAACCTAGCATTTTCTGCTCATGCATTAGATCTAAAACTTAAATTATGTAAGAAGACCACAGTAAACAAAAAACAAAAGCTTTTCTAAGTCGGTCTTGCCTTCATTACTATTTCTACCGATGCTTCTAGTTCCACAGTTCTTCCTACAATATTGAAGCAGTCGTTAAACCCTGCAATATCAGCATCAAAAAGTAAATACAGGACAAATAAAAACACAAAAGTAAATCGTTCAAGAGAAATTGCAGTACCAAATTTGAATTTTTCAACACTCAGAGCATGTTTGAACTATTTGTATCACACTGTATACAGAATACAGAACCATGTCATGCATGACGTCGTGCCTTAGCTGTACACTGGCGCCACCTCCTCCATATGTGGTGTTCGGTGGCGCAGGGTACAAGTGTGCGTGTGAGTTAATCATGTGTGAGTGGGGCCTGTGTGCCGGCTGGGTAATGTACTTGGTCTGAACTTGTCACTGAACAAAAGTAAATCTGAATTGAGGAAATACAGTTCTGAATTCCTCCTACTGTTTCTCTTCTCTTCTTGCTCAGTCAGGCAAAAAGGAGAGGGACCTGAAGCCACTCCTCGCCTCTCACCACACAAGCACATCACACATCAAACAAAGTACAATGAACAAATTGATGGATCCATATGGTTACTTCACTTTACTTCCTAATAAGTGGATTTCTTTTCCTGAACAAATTGACTGCTGATTCCAGGCAGTAGGATAGATGTTAAGCAAGCAAATATATAAACCCGAGAGCACAAGACAAGATCATGCATGTATTGTAACGGGGAAGATGTGAATTACTTAACAACGTATCCAAATGAAGCAGATCGAAGACACACGTACGTACATATACAAATCCGATGAGCAACACCAAAATCACTTAAGTACGCATCCAAACTAACCTTGATGGGGAAGGAAGGAAATTGAGATGGAGAAAGCACCTTACCTTGGCGGTGGCTGGAACGGTCACGACGAAGGCGGCTAGCTAGGTATTCGCGGGTGCTCGCTCTGGAAACGGACGGAGCCCACGCCTCGCCTTGACGCGCGTGGCGGGTTCCTCACGGCGCGGAACACTCCTCCTGCCCGGCGGCGGGGTCGTCGGCCAAGCGGCGACGGACGGAGTCCACGAGGCCCTCGCCTCGGCGCGCGTGATAGGTTCCTGGAGGCGAAGGGACGGAGCGCCGTACGCTTCGCCGCCGGCGACAAGCTTGGAGGGAAGAGAGGGATGAAGCGGCGGCGGCGGCGGCGGCGGGATGGATCTGCGATGGCGAAGGATGGAGGGTGGCGGCGAAGGGATCTGGTGTGCGACTGGTGCGTGCGACTGCTCGCTCGAGGGCAGAAGGCCTCGCTCGTGCGATTCGTTCTCGGATTTTTTTCGCTGGTTAATTTTCGCCGGGTTTTTTCGCTGGTTAATTGTCGCCGGTTTGTTCGTACCAGATGGGTGCGACGGGAGGTTAGGCGCGTGGGGGCGGGTGGGGGAGTCGGCCCTGAGGGTTTTTCTTGGTTCCTCGTCGCTGAGCGGGAGGTGGGAGCAGGTACCAAAAAAGACCATAATAGGTGGGACGAAAATAAATCCGGAACGCGACCTACCAACTGAGACATTAGGAGTAGAGATGGCAAATCCGTCACGGTTGACATGTCACGAATGTCAACTCCTTTAACTTTCACCGTCAAATTTGTTGTTATTAGAGGTGAGACCCACACGTCAACTCAACCATCTTCTCCCTAAGACAGTTTTTCTCTACGACATTTCCTCGAGCAGCCTGTATGCGTGCTCGAGAACCAGCTGCTTGGCTGCGTGCCACCACCAGTGTGCTGGATCCGGGCGGGGCGCCTGGCAGGGGAGAAGAAGGAAAAAGTCCATTTTAAATCTTGAAGTTGTAGAGGCTGGGCGGAATGAACCCCCAAGTCAAAATTCTGGTCGATTGCACTCTGAACTCTACAATCCCGGTCTAAATCGAACCCTGACATCGTTTGAACCGGGATTCGTCTGGTGGGCCGGCCCGCTAGATTATGTTTTCGTTCAATAACAAAAATTCCTAAAAGCGCACACCCTGGGGAGCTCCGCGTGGCGTGCGTCCAATAGTCTAGCCTTCGCTGAAGGGCGCGCAAAATGGGCAGGCCCATTAGCATGCCTCAAGCGGATGTGAAAAAAATAACGAAAAGTATTAGGGAAACTACTTGTAATTAAAACGCAGCGGTAACAAAAAAGTACTGTGACAGATCCTTTTTTTAGAATTTGCGAAACATTTGTTGGAAAAAGGTGTGAACATATTTTCTGAAAAATGCGAATATTGTTTAATAATGAAACCAATTCCGAATTCCAAACAATATTTATGAACAGAGAACATTTTTATAAATGAATGTAAAATACATACTGAACATTTTGCTGGTATACGGTGAAAGTGTTCAAAATATACACTGAACATTTTTGGAAAAATGCGGTGAACATATTTTCTGAAAAATGCGAATATTGCTTAATAATGAAACCAATTCTGAATTCCAAACAATGTTTATGAACAGAGAACATTTTTATAAATGAATGTAAAATACATACTGAACATTTTGTTGGTACACGGCGAAAGTGTTCAAAATATACACTGAACATTTTTGGAAAAATGCGGTGAACATTTTTTCAAATGCAATCTGAACGATTTTTCTATACACGATGAACATTTTTTTGTACACAGTGAGCATTTTTTCAATGTACATTGCACATTTTTTCACTGCAGTGAACTGTTTTTTAAAATGCAATATGGACAATTTTTCCATACGCGATGAACATTTTTGTGTAAACTCACAGGGAACAGTTTTTCAATGTACGTTGCACATTTTTTTCACTGCGTGAGCTTATTTTGGAAAGTGTGCAATTGAAAAAGTGAAAAAAATGGAATTCATAAAAGAATTTTTTTGAATTTCAAATATTTTCCCAAAATATACAGTGAACATTTTAGAACTTTTCTGTAATATGGCATGAATATACCTAAATATACAGTGAACATTTTCGTAACACGCAATTAACTTTGTATAATATAAGGAAAAAGAAACAGTAAAAAGAAAAAACGAAATCATAAAAAGAGAAATAATATAATAAAAATAAAGATAAAACAAAAAGAAAGAAGAACCAGAAAAGAAAAACCGAAAAAAATAAAGAACGAAAAACAGAAGCAACAACGTGCAGCACGCGCTGGTGTGAACTGGGCCGGCCCACCCGCGGGCGCTGCGGGCGTTTTCCTCCCCAATCCCGGTCATTCCTTGCCATGTCAGCAATCCTCGTTTGGCAAATGATCCAAAGGTTTAATTTAGACCGGGATTGCAGAGTTCAGGGTGCAATCGACCGGGATTTTGACTTGGGGGTTTATTTCGCCCAACCTCTACAAGTTCAAGGTTTAAAATGGACTTTTTCCGGGAGAAGAAGGGCGCGGGAGTGCCGCGCACGCATGCACCCACGCGCGCACACTGAACTGCACACGCATATTGGTAGTTTTTCTTAAATATACTCATCGTGCAACGTTTTTTCCAATACTGGTGTTGGCAGTGTGGAAGCTAAAGTTGATGCGGTGTTTGATACGGGCACAATTTTTTTCTTTCTCCTGCCCTGTTCATGACTCATGGACATGGAGGCTTGAAGGAAAGGTAAAATACAAAAAAGAGAGCTAGAGGCAACGATGAACGATCGACAACACTTGTGGTGAAAGAGTAGAAAAACTTAGGGCCCAATGGTAACGGGTGGATCGATGGAGTAGGCGCACTAGCAATCTCTTGTTGAAATATCTAAAAAGACAAATATTTAGAAACGAAGGGAGTAGCACGGATTCCTAAAAAATAAATAAGCAATCTAGCATGGATGAAGAGAGCATCGATCATTCCATTTTCTTGGTGACCTGTCATGGCATCTACTGGAGAGACGTGCAGAGACTCATCATAGGTAGGTAGACAAAGGAGAGATCGAGTGGTGACCATGCAATGCAAACACACATCGATTTGGCATTAACCTAGGAGGATGGCGACGGCAGGCAGATCTTGGAAGGGAGGGGCAGGTCGGTACGTAGGTTTGTTGGTGTGACTTGTGAGTGATTGATTAGCTTTGTTGTGGCCGCGTCGTGGGATCGACCGATCAGCTCGCGGACAAAGTACATCCTTCCGTTCCCGTCCGTGACTGTAAGTCTGTAACCCATTGCATATCCATCGATCGCCGGTTGGCGGTTGGTGCCGGGGAATCGATCGGCTTGCCGCCGTCGGCCGAATTTCGTGTTTTGACCTTTTTTGAAAAGAATTTCAGGATCTGACCCCTGTTGCTAAAAATTTCGAGATTTGACCCTTTCGCCACCGCCAGTGGCGGTAGGGTTAGATAGCCTACCGCCATGGCCCATGACGGTAGGGGTGCGACGGAGGGGGACGGCGGCCGTTTGACTGCGCTGAACGTGGTTAAGTACCTACCGCCAGGAGCCCTGGGGGTAGGCTGAGCGACCCTACCGCCAGAGCCCATGGCGGTAGGGTCCTGTTTTTTCAGTGTAATGTTTCTGTAATGAAGAATTGAAGGGCCCTGGCGGTAGGCTGTGCGACCCTACCGCCAGAGCCCATGGCGGTAGGGTCCTGTGTTTTCAGTGCAATGTTACTGTAACGAAGAATGGAAGGGCCCTGGCGGTAGGTTGTTGACCCTACCGCCAGGGTCCTTGGCGGTAGGGTCCTGTGTTTTATGAATTTAAGTTCATTTGCTTGCTTCTTTTCAAATTCAATATAACAGTAATATTATAGCAAGTTTCACAAATATGACAACAATATCACAGATCTCAAACAATTAAACTTGGGCATCACATACACATTAACAAATTTGAAGTGCATAGACCATTTCAAACGAACTTCAACTAATTAGTAAACGGAGTTTCACATAGTTTCACAAATAACAAACACATAGATCCACAAATAGCAAACACATAGTTCCACGTAGTTTCATAACCACTAGAAAAGTTCAACCAAACGAAGTTCAACCAAACTAAAAGAGCCAACTATCGAAGAGCATAATCAGTTGCTCCTTCCCCTCTTGGAGGTACGGTCCTCGTTACTCTTTGAACGAGTCTCTTCGGTCTTCTTCTTGGGCCATCGAGGAACCGGTCGCTGGAAAGGGTCTGGACTCAGCAAATCCTTCTTCTTCGGATTCCTCTTCTTCGGCAGCTGAGATGCTTGAGACGTTTGAGTTGCTGGAGGTCCATATCTTCATCGTACTCCTCCCCGTTGCTCTCATCCTCCTCCTCCCCTTCTTCATATGTGGCCTCCTCCTCCTCCTCCTCCTCCTCCTCCTCCTCATCCTCCTCCCCCTCCTCCTCCTCCCCAACCAACCTAGACGACGAGGGAGCATGGCTCGATGAGCCGATGAGACCCTGTGTGGCTACAGGCTGATAAGCTTCAACTGACCCAGCTCCAGCACACCCAAGCAGCCCTACCAGCTTGCGACAATGCTGCATGAACTTCTGCACACACAATGAAGCAAGGTCATAATAAGTATCAGATCGACTGATTGCAAGTGAAAAAGATGCATCTGTTCCGAGGAGGCTGAAAATGTACCTTCATCGCCCCCCTGACTCTGGTCTCCGATTCTATGCTCCCGGGAAGATCACCTAGTGCATCTGAGGCATCGAAGATGCATCTGTTCAGCTCACCGAACTGCAACGGCATAAGTCAGTCACGATGACGAATAAAATATTTTAAAATCAACCGTCGGTTCAAACTTACCACTCTATTGACGAGGGGTGCAAACTCCCTAAATCCACTGTGCATGTCTCTAATGCCGGTCTGGTATGCCTGTTCATCGGGGTCATCCCACTCCAGCTCCGCGATGTCTTCCGTCGTCCATCGAGGCCTGAGACGAAGACGGTGCTTCTGGCCATCATCGTACCACCTCATGTGTCGGCCCAGGTAATCATCCCAGTTAGTCACTCTCCTCTCCACGTCTTTACGGTACCTCCGTCGGTTCCACTCCGTCACATGAGTCTTATGCTCCTCTCCCCAGTCTGTGATCGACTGATTCTTCTGCCGGCTCATCCTGCAAGGCATAAGCAACAAGAATCATCATAAGCGCAATGAGATCATCATAAGCAACAAGAAACATGATAATCTCACGGAGAACAAAGAGCTCACAGGTGGAGCGCGTGGCCGCCGGTATCGGTGGGCTGGCCCGGTGGGGTATGCTGATAAATCCCAAACTGCGTGGCCACGCGTTGTGGCAAATGCCACTCGACGGCGTACACACAGATCATGGGCACGATGCACCGCCAGAGACCACGGTCCGCATCGCACATCACGTTCAGATCAAAGTCCCACTCTCGTTCTTGTCGATACGGGCACCAGATTACCTATTACATATACCTTGGTAAGTTCGCACTCTCGGTCAATAGTGGAATCAAAGAGAAAGGTGTTGGGCGAGTTCATATACCTGCGTATGCGTCAAAGCGTCCAACTCGTTGGCGTAGGTCTTGTACGAAGTCTTGTTTAGGCCCGTGTAGAGTTTGACAACGTCCCACTCGTAAGCTACGGTGGGGTTTCGAGTCTCGTCGCCTTCTTCGCCATAGTCTTCCCATGGGCGTCTTCGCAACTTCTCCGGACGCCCCACCGGCAGCCGCTCCCACATCCAAATGGAGAAGGCCCAGACAAAGCCACCCATATTGGACTTGTCTCCCGTCCTCTGCGTTGCATCGTCAAGCTGCAAAACATCAAATAAGGATCAGATATAAGAAAATGTCATGGACACACTTTCGTAGGTAGGTACGCAATTAGACACTCTCTTACCGAACGGTATAGGTAGGCGAGATATGCCGTCCTCCAACTGTACCCTGCATCCCAGTCCGCTAGGAAGAACAGATACGCCCAGTTGGCAGAGTTCCCGGAGCTGTCTGGAAACACGACCTCCGAGAGAATATACCACAGATAGGCCCTCGCGTACAACTCCACAGTCGCCTCATCTGCGCCTTGGGGGCATGTCTTCCCGTGCTCCGAGAGCCAGATCAACGGCACACCGGATGTACAGTTACTCTTGGCACCGGGGCAGTCGCCGATGAGGGTGGTGACCCTCTCCTGCCAGTTGGCCCTCTCCACTCGACCGGTGAGTGCATGACCCTCGATCGGCATTGCAGTAATCATCCCCCAGTCCTCTAGGGTCACCGTCATCTCCCCGCATGGCAGATGGAAAGAATGGGTCTCCGGTCTCCAACGGTCAATCAGAGCTGTGAGAGCCGCGTGGACAAGCGTCGGCGGCTGACGCTTGAACTGTAGCACGAAACCCAACAGACAGGCTTTCTTGAAGAACAACGCGTAGCGCTCGTCGTAGTCCATATGCCCATGAACCCCGTGACCCCTCATGCGAATTGGCTGGAGCGTCTGTCAAAAAGTGAACGCCAAAAAGTTAGGAAATCATTTTCATCAATCCGAGAACTTTGATCAAAATTTCTTTCATATCACTTACCTCTCCGTTCTCTATGAAACGGGCACGATGACCCTTGTCGAATGCCCAGTCCAACATGGAGTACCGTTGGCCGATGTTGTCCGCAAGAGGTGGCCGCCTATAAACAAAAGCACCATAAGCATAAGCATACATAAACAAACAATGAACTCAAATCATATCAAAATAAAATTTTAAGCATATTCCTCCAACAACATCTACTACACATGATGGATCAAATCATATCAACATGCATCATATCAAAAAAAACCCTCCAACATACATCATAGCTTCATATTTTTAAACAAAATTTTCCAAACAACATCTTCATATCAACATGCATCATCAAACTAGGGTTCATCTTCACACTAGATCATATCATCATATCACATGCATCATCAAACTAGGGTTCATCCCTTTATCAACATTACATCATAATTTTTTTAACAAAAATAATTATGAACTAGGGTTCATCTTCACACTAACATATGAACTATTGATTAGAGTACATATCCAATACCACTACTTACTAAAGAACTAAGAACTACAACTACAATCAATCTTAGGTGAAAAAAATCAATCTAAGTTCAAAAACATGAGGGATTTCAAGCAAATAATGCGTCGAATCGGTAGCAAGTTTGCAAAAACTAATTGGAGGGATCGGAGGAGCTTACGGTTCTCTCCTCGGGGCCATCTCAATCCGCCAAAACGGTGAAGAATCGGTGAATATCCAAGGGGGGAGTGGAGGAGATGGGAGAGGGAGAGA
>NC_041381.1:687477782-687515248 GCF_002162155.2 Triticum dicoccoides | reverse complement strand
CGACTTGGGGGAGAAAAGGATGAACTGCTGACGGGGGGGAGGGGAGGGGAGGGAGATGGGCAGGGGCGCGGGGGTTTCGGGGCAAATAACTGCCCGGACCCTACCGCCAGGGCCCCTGGCGGTATGGTTAGACAGCTTACCGCCAGGGCCCCTGGCGGTAGGGTGCGACGGAGGGGGACGGCGCCGTCTCCGCGCGCTGACGTGGATAAGTTTCCTACCGCCATGGGCCGTGGCGGTAGGCTATCTAACCCTACCGCCAGAGGCCCTGGCGGTAGGAAAAAGGGTCAAATCTCGAAAAAAATTCAAACAGGGGTCAGATCCTGAAATTCTTTCCAAAAAGGGTCAAAACACGAAATTCGGCCGCCGCCGTCCCCATTGCTGATCCATTCATCCATCGGTTCCGGCCCGTCTCCCGTTCGTCCGTGACCGTAACCCACTGCACTGCCACTGCACTGCATGCATGTGACCGCATCGCGGCACTGGTCGGGAAGGAACATCATCCTATCTACTATCTCCGTCCTGATTTATTAGGCTGGTTGTAATGGGGAGTATCATATACTAGTATCATGCACATGATACTACCTCTCTAATGCTTAGTATCATATATTAGTATCATGTAGTACTTTATTTATTGCCATGCATGACACATAGTAGCATAATATTTATTGTGATACGGTATCATGATATGATACTATGGGCCAAGGATATCTTGCTCGATCACATGTTCTCTGATGAGGATCGGTGCAAGGTTATATCTATTATGCATGCAATTTGGACGTCTCGCAATCGGTGGACACATGACAAAGATGGATATGATCCGGTGCAGGCTCTGAAATGGGTGCATGAAACACTCTCACTCTTGGATTTGCCGGCGAGAGGAAACAAAAACACTGCTAGTCAGTGTTGGCGGCCACCGGGTCCAGGGTGGATCACTATCAACACTGACGGTTCGTTAAACATCGATGAGCGTAAGGGAGGAGCGGGGGGCGTGGCCCGCTCCCATCTTGCTTTCCTGGGAGCGTGGAGCAAGCCACTACCCGGCATCACAGACCCTTTCATTGCTGAACTTATGGCATTCCGGGAGGGGGTGATCTTTGCACAACTCCAAGGTTTTTCCCATGTTACAATGGAGGTTGACTGCTTGGAGCTAGTCAATCTTTGGCAGTTGCGCCGTGATTCCCGCTCAATTGCAGCGCCTATCCTGAAAGAATTAGAGGAGATCGTATCTAGCTTCATTTCTTTTTCGGTTACCCATGTCGGAAGATCCTTTAATGTCCCTGCTCATATTTGTGCCCAGCGTGCCTGTACGTTGGAGGGGACAGAGAGCTGGCTTGGCGAAAGCCCATATTTTCTTGATCTATGCCTCCGGGTAGATTGTAATCGTATGCTACTTATAAGTAATAAAGGTCCCTAGTTTCATGCAAAAAAAAGTGCCTGAGCTTTTCTGACCCAGTCACCGGCCAGTTGGTCCCTCAATCCAACACTGACCTTGCCTCACCTCAGCGGTATAGCGCAACCCACTTGGGATGAGAGATCCTACACTTATGCTCGTGAGCCAGACCACTTGAGATCAGTTCAGGAAACATGTGTCGTGATCTTGGTTTCTCTAATCATCACGTACGTGTCGTGAGCCGACAAATACCATCGTACAGCTAAGAGCATCTACAGCCGCGATGGGTAAATATCCGGGCCCTCAAACGCCCGCGAACGCGTCCGAACGCGTCTGCGGACACTAACCGCTGATGTCTCAAATAATGCAATTCACATCTGGACACCTCAATTATCATATCTCAAATCCATACAAACTCATGCAACTATCTCGATGCACATACATCGTCTGACTCCTCCATCAGACCATCACTACTAGTACTAAACGTGCCATTGGACCACCAAAATTTGGCATGTTTGGCTATGATCGAGATCATCCACGGCTGTCGTTGCCATTCCCGACGCCCTTGCCGTCCTTCTCACATAAGTACCGGTCGAAGACGCAGTAGGGATCGAACCAGATCTACTCGTCGCCGGAGCTATCCTCTCCGTTGCTGTCCTCCTTTGGTGGCAGACCGACCATGGCATGGACCGTCAGATTCTGCTCTCGGGCAAGGATGCGTGTGTTCCTCCGCTGCCGTTTCTTCATAATGCGGGCACAGATGGCTTCCTCCTCTGCGGCTGCCCGTGCCGCCGCATCAGCCGCCTCCGTCGCCGCAATTTCCGCCGCGATACGGGCCTCGGCGGCCATTATCCTCTACTTCCCACGACGGGCTGCCCCTTCCCTGTGGGACTCATAGTCTACCCGACCGATGATGGGGAAGGAGAGATTTTCCTGCTGCCAGGACCGCGATAATCCAGCCACAGAGGACCCGAGCGCCCGTTGAGCCAACACTATGGAGTCGCGTCGGACAAATCCGTCCGTCCGTCGGGCGATGTCCTCCCGGGGCCGGCATAGTGCAATGCGAACCGCCATTGACTCCTTCAACCCACACGGGTTGACACCCCAATCGACGGATCCGGACTGGTCGGAGTCAGATCTGCTACCCACCATGCCGGAGGCCACCGGAAATCGCCAAAGGTGAGCTAGGGTGGCAGATGGAGTGGAGGAGAGAGGGGGTGTGAAGTGGCTAGGGTTTGGTCCGGTGAGCGGATGCGGACGAACATATGTGGGGCCGGTCAGGTGAGCCAGAGTGGGCCGGGTCCAACGTGATGGATGTGGCCGAGCGCGCCGGACGCCCCCATATCCGCCCCATATTTGAGCTGGATATGGGAGCTGCTGGTTAATCAGAGTTTGAGGCCCGTTTGAGGCGCCCATCTGAATCAAATTTCTGTGACCAGTTGGACCGCCCGGATATTTAAGGAGAATTTAGGGCTCCCGGCTCTAGATGCTCTAAGCCAGTACAACTGCAAAAGTGATATGCCATGCATCTAGGAGCTCCTGCATGCCACTCGTTGAACAAAACAAACTAAATGATGCGAGGGATATGTAACCGAGGAAAAGGAGCAGTGAAGCGAGTCACTGTTCATTTTGCACACCCCAAGGGGAAAAACACGTCCAAAAGAAGCAAGCGTTTCTAGCTTAATAGTGCGACTGCTCCCTTCCACTTATCCACTTTGCTCATGATGCCAAATGCCGCAAAGTAGTATAGATGCCAATAAACTGAATGCTATCTGTCGTTCATCCGCCTTTCATATATAATGCACCTTCAACAACACAATCAACATATGAAGTCCATCAGCTTAGCATATACTATAGACACATTTAATTTATTCTGTAAAAGCCAATAGAAGTACACCGCGTAGTAAAAAAAGAGAGCTGAAGGCTTTGAGTATACAAAAGATAAGGCAAGAACAATTCACTAACCTCAACTAAAGCTGACATGCCAAGTATTTTTCATATTTTCAACATTCGTTTGATATGGAGATCAGGTAACATGGTAACGATTAGTAGAATATGATCTGCTCCTTTGGACCATGCATTGTAAAGCCACCAAGCATCGATGATGAACTCTTTGTACAAAAGAGGACACTATGGTTAGAACAATAAATCATGAACCTTCCTTTCGTTTGAAATCCCGCGTTCAGAGGATGAGATCATGAGCCTTTCATGCATTTGCACTATAACATACGACCAAGTATAGAGTACCTTTACTACATTGTGGATAGCCTCAAGTAGTCAAAACTTCTCCGGGTACATATTATAAAGGTTTGCTTTGTTGTATGTAGGAAAGAAATGTAGCTCGCATACTCATCCCAATCCTTCATGAAATGGAGCTCGCATATTCATCCCAATCCTTATTCGACCAGACCCTCCGAAATAAAAAAAAAATTCCCTTAAGTAGCTAAAGTGGGAAAAACTTATGCACAGCGATTCCAGGAGCATGCGAGCTCGTCCGCTCCGATAGATTTTCGGCCAGGAGACACTTCAATCACATGCACAGTCATTTTGTATTACTAGTAAGCGTGTATGTGCAACGCATGAATGTTGTATGAAGAAGTTTCTCCCTTCATAATTAGCAGATAAACCCTTCTCTAGAAAAAAAATCACAATCACAGTTTAATTTCCGGTGTGCTGAATTAAGTTTGGGAAATTGCTTTTGTGTGGTTTCTTTGTTTCTCCACAAAGCAGAGCTTATCCTTCTTCATGTCTCGGCTAGTGTTGGCGGCCACGGGCTAACCAGGCACTACAATTGGTATTAGAGCATCTCCAGCCGTTCGCCCCCCCTAGGGGCTTGAAATAGCGTCGCCCTGGGGGCTCGCCGGCTGAAAAATCGGCGTGGGGGCGATTGGGTTACGAGCAGCGGCCCCCAGGCGCCGATTTCGGCCCACTTTAGGTGCAAATTGGCCCACTTTTCAGCCCATTTTCAACGCAAAATGACCCACTATGGGCGTAAATTGACCAATTTCGGCCCGTATTCGGCGTGCTTCGACACTAATTGAACATAAGCTATTTTTATCACATAGTTCATCATAGAAAATCAATAGAAATCAAATAGTTCAACAAATAAAAACTCATATTTCAACACACGTCCAGCTAGGCGTTGCCCTTGAGCCTCCACAGGTGCTTCATCAGATTCTGCTGTAGTTGTTGATGCACCAGTGGGTCTCGGATCTCCTGACACATATTAAGGAAGGCACTCCAGGTTGCCGGTAGGTGATGATCAACTTGGGCAGAGGACCCTGCCTGTATGATTTAGTGTCAAACACTGGCTCTTCCTGCTCGCTCTCAATGGTCATGTTGTGCAAGATGGCACAGCAAGTCATGATCTCCCACATTTGATCTTTTGACCAGGTCTGAGCGGGGTACCGGACGACAACAAATCGAGATTGGAGCACACCAAATGCCCGCTCGACATCCTTCCCGCAAGCCTCCTGAACCTTCGCTAAGTGGGAGTTCTTGCCTCCTGGCACAGGGTTTGAGATAGTCTTCACATATGTGGACCATCTCGGATAGATGCCATCTGCTAGGTAGTCTCCCTTGTTGTAGTGCCGCCCATTGACCTCGAAGTTCACCGGAGGAGAATGACCTTCAACAAGCTTGACAAAGACAGGGGAACACTACAGTACGTTGATGTCATTGTGAGTTCCTGACATACCAAAGAAGGAGTGCCAAATCCGGAGGTCGTGTGTGGCCACTGCCTCAAGTACCACACTGCAACCGCCTTTGACGCCTTTGCACATCCCTTGCCAAGCAAATGGACAGTTTTTCGATTTCCAATGCATGCAGTCAATGCTTCCAAGCATCCTAGGAAATCCTCTTGCTGCATTCTGTGCTAGGATCCGAGCCGTGTCTTCAGCAATGGGTGATCGTAAGTATTGCGGTCCAAACACTACCACCACTGCCGTGTAGAACTTGTAGAAACACTCAATGGTCATGGACTCGGCCATGCGTTCATCGTCTTCCAGTGAATCACCGGGAGCTTTGTATGCAAGCATCCTCATAGCTGTCGTGCACTTCTGGAGTGAGGTGAATCCAAGTGTGCCGGTGCAATCCTTCTTGCACTTGAAATAGTTGTTGAACTTCTGGATGGAATTCACAATCCCGAGGAAGAGCTTTTGGCTAATCCGATAATGACGCTGAAATAGTTTGTCACCGTGCAATGGAGCATCGGCGAAGTAGTCAGAGTAGAACAAGCAATAGCCTTCCAGTTGATGCCTCTGCTGTGCCTTCAGCCGGCCCGGCGCCGAGCCACCTCGCCGCGGCTTTGCATTGCACGCGAGCAGGCTGGCCAGGGGCGGTGACGAGCATGAGATGCTCTTCGCCCTGGGTGTCGGCATCGGCTTCCTCCTCCAGCAGTGCCGCGAGCGCCTCCTCGTCGGCCGAGTCCATCGCCGAGCATAAAAATTGACGAACACCTGACGGGCGTGGGAGGGGGGTGTTGGGGAACGTAGTAATTTCAAAAAATTTCCTACGCACACACAATATCATGGTGATGCATAGCAACGAGAGGGGAGAGTGTAGTCCACGTACCCTCGTAGACCGAAAGCGGAAGCATTAGCACAACGCGGTTGATGTAGTCATACGTCTTCACGGCCCGACCGATCAAGCACCGAAAGCACGGCACCTCCGAGTTCTTGCACACGTTCAGCTCGATGACGTCCCTCGAACTCCGATCCAGCCGAGTGTCGAGGGAGAGTTCCGTCAGCACGACGGCGTGGTGACGATGATGATGTTCTACCGACGCAGGGCTTCACCTAAGCACCACTACGATATTATCGAGGTGGAATATGGTGGAGGGGGGGCACCCCACACGGCTAATAGATCTCAAGGGTCAATTGTTGTTCTGTCTAGAGGTGCCCCCTGCCCCCGTATATAAAGGAGCAAGGGGAAGGGGGCAGCCGGCCAGGAGGGGGCGCGCCAGGAGGAGTCCTACTCCCACCGGGAGTAGGACTCCCTCCTTTCCTTGTCCAAGTAGGAGAGGGGGAAGGAAGGAAGAGAGGGGAGGAAGGAAAGGGGGGCACCGCCCCCCCTCCTTGTCCTGTTCGGACTAGAGGAGGAGGGGGTGCGTGGCCTGCCCTGGCCGCCCCTCTTCTTCTTCACTTTGGGCCCATGAGGCCCATTAACCCCCGGGGGGTTCCGGTAACCCTCCGGTACTCCGGTATATATCCGATAACCCCCGGAACCATTCCGGTGTCCGAATATAGTCGTCCAATATATCAATCTTCATGTCTCGACCATTTCGAGACTCCTCGTCATGTTCGTGATCACATCCGGGACTCTGAACTATCTTCGGTACATCAAAATACATGAACTCATAATATAACTGTCATCTAACTTTAAGCGTGCGGACCCTACGGGTTCGAGAACTATGTAGACATGACCGAGACACGTTTTCGGTCAATAACCAAGAGTGGAACCTGGATGCTCATATTGGCTCCTACATATTCTACGAAGATCTTTATCGATCAAACAGCATAACAACATACATTGTTCCCTTTGTTATCGGTATGTTACTTGCCCGAGATTTGATCGTCGGTATCTCAATACCTAGTTCAATCTCGTTACCGGCAAGTCTCTTTACTCGTTATGTAATGCATCATTCCGTAACTAACTCATTAGCTACATTGCTTGCAAGGCTTATAGTAATGTGCATTACCGAGAGGGCCCAGAGATACCTCTCCGACAATCGGAGTGACAAAACCAAATCTCGAAATACGCCAACTCAACATGTACCTTTGTAGACACCTGTAGAGCTCCTTTATAATCACCCAGTTACGTTGTGACGTTTGGTAGCACACAAAGTGTTCCTCCGGTAAATGGGAGTTGCATAATCTCATAGTTGTAGGAACCTGTATAAGTCATGGAGAAAGCAATAGCAACATACTAAACGATCAAGTGCTAAGCTAACGGAATAGGTCAAGTCAATTACATCATTCTCCTAATGATGTGATCCCGTTAATCAAATGACAACTCATGTCTATGGTTAGGAAACACAACCATCTTTGATTAACGAGCTAGTCAAGTAGAGGCATACTAGTGACATTATGTTTGTCTATGTATTCACATATGTATTATGTTTCCGGTTAATACAATTCTAGCATGAATAATAAACATTTATCATGATATAAGGAAATAAATAATAACTTTATTATTGCCTCTAGGGCATATTTCCTTTAGTCTCCCACTTGCACTAGAGTCAATAATCTAGATTACACAGTAATGATTCTAACACCCATGGAGCCTTGGTGTTGATCATGTTTTGCTCGTGGAAGAGACTTAGTCAACGGGTCTGCAACATTCAGATCCGTATGTATCTTGCAAATCTCTATGTCTCCCATCTAGACTTGGTAACAGATGGAATTGAAGCGTCTCTTGATGTGCTTGGTCCTCTTGTGAAATCTGGATTCCTTTGCCAAGGCAATTGAACCAGTATTGTCACAGAAGATCTTCATTGGTCCCGATGCACTAGGTATGACACCTAGATCGGATATGAACTCCTTCATCCAGACTCCTTCATTTGCTACTTCCGAAGCAGCTATGTACTCCGCTTCGCATGTAGATCCCGCCACGACGCTTTGTTTAGAACTGCACCAACTGACAGCTCCACCGTTCAATATAAACACGTATATGGTTTGCGATTTAGAATCTTCCGGATCAGTGTCAAAGTTTGCATCGACGTAACCATTTACAACTAGCTCTTTGTCACCTCCATAAACCAGAAACATATCCTTAGTCCTTTTCAGGTATTTCAGGATATTCTTGACCGCTGTCCAGTGATCCACTCCTGGATTACTTTGGTACCTCCCTGCTAAACTTATTGCTAAGCATACATTAGGTCTGATACACAGCATTGCATACATGATAGAGCCTATGGCTGAAGCATAGAGAACATCTTTCATTTTCTCTCTATTTTCTGATGTGGTCGGGCATTGAGTATGACTCAACTTCACACCTTGTAATACAGGGACCCTTTCTTTGCTTGATCCATTTTGAACTTTTTCAAAACTTTATCAACGTATGTGCTTTGTGAAAGTCCAATCAAGCGTCTTGATCTATCTCTATAGATCTTGATGCCTAATATGTAAGCAGCTTCACCGAGGTCTTTCATTGAAAAACTTTTATTCAAGTATCCTTTTATGCTATCCAGAAATTCTATATCATTTCCGATTAACAATATGTCGTCTACATATAATATCAGAAATGCTACAGAGTTCCCACTCACTTTCTTGTAAATACAGGCTTCTCCAAAAGTCTGTATAAAATCATATGCTTTGATCACACTATCAAAGCGTTTATTCCAACTCCGAGAGGCTTGCACAAGTCCATAAATGGATCGCTGGAGCTTGCACACTTTGTTAGCACCTTTTAGATCGACAAAACCTTCAGGTTGTATCATATACAACTCTTCTTCTAGAAATCCATTCAGGAATGCAGTTTTGACATCCATTTGCCATATTTCATAATCATAAAATGCGGCAATTGCTAACATGATTCGGACAGACTTAAGCATCACTACAGGTGAGAAAGTCTCATCGTAGAGAACCCCTTGAACTTGTCAAAAACCTTTCGCAACAAGTCGAGCTTTGTAGACAGTAATATTGCCATCAGCGTCAGTCTTCTTCTTGAAGATCCATTTATTCTTGATGGCTTGCCGATCATCGGGCAAGTCAACCAAAGTCCATACTTTGTTCTCATACATGGATCCCATCTCAGATTTCATGGCCTCAAGCCATTTTTGTGGAATCTTGGCTCATCATCGCTTCCTCATAGTTCGTAGGTTCGCCATGGTCAAGTAACATGTCCTCCAGAATAGGATTATCGTACCACTCTGGTGCGGATCTTACTCTGGTTGACCTACGAGGTTCGGTAGTAACTTGATCTGAAGTTTCATGATCAATATTATTAGCTTCCTCACTAATTGGTGTAGTTGTCACAGGAACCGGTTTCTGTGATGAACTACTTTCCAATAAGGGAGCAGGTACAGTTACCTCATCAAGTTCTACTTTCCTCCCACTCACTTCTTTCGAGAGAAATTCCTTCTCTAGAAAGGATCCGAATTTAGCAACAAAAGTCTTGCCTTCAGATCTATGATAGAAGGTGTACCCAATAGTCTCCTTTGGGTATCCTATGAAGACACATTTCTCCGATTTGGGTTCGAGCATATCTGGTTGAAGTTTCTTTACATAAGCATCGCAGCCCCAAACTTTAAGAAACGACAACTTTGGTTTCTTGCCAAACCACAGTTCATAAGGCGTCGTCTCAACGGATTTTGATGGTGCCCTATTTAACGTGAATGCGGCCGTCTCTAAAGCATAACCCCAAAACGATAGCGGTAAATTAGTAAGAGACATCATAGATCGCACCATATCTAGTAAAGTACGATTACGACGTTCGGACACACCATTACGTTGTGGTGTTTCGGGTGACGTGAGTTGCGAAACTATTCCACATTTTTCAGATGTAAACCAAACTCGTAACTCAAATATTCTCCTCCACGATCAGATCGTAGAAACTTTATTTTCTTGTTACGATGATTTTCCACTTTACTCTGGAATTCTTTGAACTTTTCAAATGTTTCAGACTTATGTTTCATTAAGTAGATATACTCATATCTGCTCAAATCATATATGAAGGTGAGAAAATAACGATACCCGCCGCGAGCCTCAATGTTCATTGGACCACATACATCAGTATGTATGATTTCCAACAAATCTGTTGCTCGCTCCATAGTTTCGGAGAACGACGTTTTGGCCATCTTGCCCATGAGGCATGGTTCGCAAGTACCAAATGATTCATAATCAAGTGATTCCAGAAGTCCATCGGTATGGAGTTTCTTCATGCGCTTTACACCAATATGACCCAAACGGTAGTGCCACAAATAAGTTGCACTATCATTATCAACTCTGCATCTTTTGGCTTCAACATTATGAATATGTGTATCACTACTATTGAGATTTAATAAAAATAGACCACTCTTCAAGGGTGCATGACCATGAAAGATATTACTCATATAAATAGAACAACCATTATTCTCTGATTTAAATGAATAACCATCTCGCATCAAACAAGATCAGATATAATGTTCATGCTTAACGCTGGTACCAAATAACAATTATTCAAGTCTAAAACTAATCCCGAAGGTAGATGTAGAGGTAGCGTGCCGACTGCGATCACATCAACTTTGGAACCATTTCCCACGCGCATCGTCACCTCGTCCTTAGCCAATCTTCGCTTAATCCGTAGTCCCTGTTTCGAGTTGCAAATATTAGCAACAGAACCAGTATCAAATACCCAGGTGCTACTGCGAGCATTAGTAAGGTACACATCAATAACATGTATATCACATATACCTTTGTTCACCTTGCCATCCTTCTTATTCGCCAAATACTTGGGGCAGTTCCGCTTCCAGTGACCAGTCTGCTTGCAGTAGAAACACTCAATCTCAGGCTTAGGTCCAGACTTGGGTTTCTTCTCTTGAGTAGCAACTTGTTTCCCGTTCTTCTTGAAGTTCCCCTTCTTCTTCCCTTTACCCTTTTTCTTGAAACTAGTGGTGTCGGTGTCAAAACTGGCGGATCTCGGGTAGGGGGTCCCGAACTGTGCGTCTAGGCGGATGGTAACAGGAGACAAGGGACACGATGTTTTTACCCAGGTTCGGGCCCTCTCGATGGAGGTAATACCCTACTCCTGCTTGATTAATATTGATGATGTGGGTAGTACAAGAGTAGATCTACCACGAGATCGGAGAGGCTAAACCCCAGAAGCTAGCCTATGGTATGATTGTTGTTCGTCCCACGAACTAAAACCCTCCGGTTTATATAGACACCGGATAGGGTTAGGGTTACACAGAGTCGGTTACAATGGTAGGAGATCTACATATCCGTATTGCCAAGCTTGCCTTCCACGCCAAGGAAAGTCCCATCCGGACACGGGACGAAGTCTTCAATCTTGTATCTTCATAGTCCAGGAGTCCGGCCAAAGATGATAGTTCGGCTATCCGGACACCCCCTAGTCCAGGACTCCCTCAGTAGCCCCTGAACCAGGCTTCAATGACGACGAGTCCGACGCGCATATTGTCTTCGGCATTGCAAGGCGGGTTCCTCCTCCGAATACTTCATAGAAGATTTTGAACACAAGGACATTGTCCGGCTCTGCAAAATAATTTCCACATAACACCGTAGAGAGAATAATATTTACACAAAATCAATCTGCTGACGTATTCCGCGGCGTGCCATCATGCCATGGCCAAGTCTTCGTTCGAATCGTTTTTGCTGTACCACCTCAGCGTGTTTAGCGAGGCGGTTTCCTTGGCACGTCTTGTCAAAGCAGAGATCGTGTCCCCCTTATTCCGGGATTCTCATCAATACGGATGTGGGTAACCCAGTCGTGCCCGTTGGCACGCCTCCTCTATCGAAGGCGAGTCCCGAACGGTCACGGGGAGGGCTCTTGGTATTCAACCTCTTTATAACGAGACCAAGGCCCGCTCCTTTCTTCCAATCTCAATCGAATCCGCCCCTCGCTTCGAGTTCCAACACCCAAAGCTCCAGATTCAGGCGCTTCGGACCTCCGAGGATGTCCGGCTCCGACCTGCAAGGCCGGTGGATGCCTTCCTCCGTTACGGAAGAAGACGTGCGAAGGCTGAGAGACGCCCGGTATTTAACCGGCGAAATTTCGCACCGGCTGCCTGCCCAAGGGCAGGTTATTCCTACTCCCAAGCCTGGTGAGAGCGTAGTTTTCGTGTCTCACTTCCTTCGGGGTTTAGGTTTCCTGACGGATCCCTTCGTCAGGGGGCTCATGTTTTACTATGGGCTAGAATTCCATGACTTGAATCCAGAGTCCATCCTCCACATCTCGTCATTCATTGTCGTATGTGAAGCCTTCCTCCATATTACCCCTCACTTTGGATTGTGGCTCAAGACCTTCAAGGTGGAGCTGAAGATGATCGAGGGGCAACAAGCAGAGTGCGGAGGGGCGGTCATAAGCAAGTGCGCTGATGCTCCGTGGCCCGAGGGCTCTTTTCAGGAGGAGCTTGGTTTGTGGCAACGGGAGTGGTTTTATATCACCGCTCCCAGGGGCACCAAATGGGTGGCGCCACCCGCCTTCCGCTCAGGTCCACCATAGCGGCTGGCATCATGGGTTAACCGGGGGCTCGACTGGTGGCCGTCCAAGGACGTTCCTCTGTTGCAGGGCCGTATTCGAGACCTCCAGAAAAGAGAGATCAATCTAGCCGTGGCGGCGCAGGTTATGCTAATTCGGCGCCTTCTGCCCTGCAAACGTCGCCCCCTCCGTCTGTGGGAGTTTAATCCGGAGGGACCACGAGCTCTCCAACATTTTATGGGCGCGATGCCCGTGGAGATGTATAAATTCTTCTTCAGATCACAAGAGAAGTGTCCGGATTTGACCGAGGACGCAGGACTAAGCTGCAATCGCCCAGATACCCAAGTAAGTAGTCCCGTACCCAGACATGCTATCTGCATATTTATCATAAACTTGCCCTTAAAAGAGCTATCCTTTATACATGAGTGGATAGCAAAAGCCAAACTGATCAGGTGTCCGGCCCCCCTCCCTGAGTCCGCGCCGGATCCTGTTTTAACCAAGATGCTAAAGGCTGTGCCTTTTGAAGAAGGCGAAGGGGGGAACAAGGGAACTACTACCTCCGTGAAGGAGGCTATCAAGAAAGGGGGGATCGAGAGTCCCTCCCTCCAAGGGGAGAAGAGGACCGCCTCCGAAGATCCGGAGACCAAAGCCTCGAAACGGGGGAAGAAGTCCTCGCCAGAGGGTCCTGCGGCGGGAGATGCCCCGGCCGCACTATTTCCCCAAGGAGATGAGCCCTCCAGCGAGCCGTAAGTAAAGGGGGACGCTTTCTTAAAATGAGAGACATCCTTGTTTTATTTCTGAAGATAACCGAAATTTTTCTTTGTAGTTCGGATCTCAGCCCTTCTCAGCAGAGCTCGTCTTCAGGGGATCTTGATCCGGAGATGATGGAAAGGGAAACGCCTCCTCGTGCCGTGCCGTCATGCGAGGCGGACGACCCTGAGGTGTCATCGCGGAGGGTTTCTCCAAATCCGGCGGGGCCCGAAGGCAGTCAAATGTCCCCTCAAAGCCCCTTGCGTCCGGCCTTCGAAAAAGGCCATCGGACGAGTCCGGCACCGACTGGTGTACGGTCGGAGGAGCTGAAAGATCTGCTCGGGCGAGCGTCTATCTCGGAAGATCACCGTGTGCTAATGGGTATGGTGATTGAAAGGATTTCATCCGCTGAAAGCGGATTGCATGAAGCCGTCATAAGTTTACTGACGGGTTTTGAGGTACGCAAAATGATGTACCTTCTGACAGTTTTGCATATAGAATGCGCCCTGTATAGATAGTAGCCCCTGAGACTCGGTGTGTTGTCAAAAATGACAGCGCGCCAAGGATCATAATCCCAGGTGTAATATGCGCTCTTCCTATGTAGGTGGCGCAGCATCCAGTGGCAAGCCGGACTGATGAATTTGCCGAACTAAAGCGGCAACTTGACGTGGCGGATGCTGACATCGCACTTGTCAATAAGCGGTTTGACGAGTCACAAGGTATGCGACTTCTCCACGGGCACCTGGTAAGGGAGCTTGACGCCCATGCCTTACTACTTGTATGCTTTGATGCAGATGGCGCTGCTGCCGTGGAGAGGCTGCGGGCAAAACTCGCCCGAGCTAAAGAGCAAGCCCGAAAGAGTAATGCGGCCGCTTTAAAGGCGGCCGAAGAGCTGAAAGCCGAACGGGCTGCTCACTGCCGAAGCAAAGAGGAAATGGCCAATATGGCCCTGAAGCTGAAGAATGCTACCGACCGCTGCAGGATTCTTGAAAAAGAACGTCAAGCGGAACAAGAGGGCCTGAACAAGGCCACCGCCGAAGCCAAGGATGCTCGCTCTGCGATGAGAGCTATGAAAGAGGAGCTACGTCAGGCCGAAGATATTGCGGCTGGAAAGCCTTTTCTGCTGCGGAGGAAATACACGGATCCTAAGTATGCTCAGTTGGGCCAGCTGTGGGGTGTGGAGGATGCTTATCTGGACTTGGCGGCGAGTGCCGCAGACGCGGCCGAACACTTCCGAGGCCAAAAGGATCACGTACTGGAAGAGCTTTTTTGGTCGCAGTTCCATAGTCCGGAGCGTCCGCTTCCTTTGGCCGAATGGGCTGAGCTGAATAGGTTGTCCGGACTTGCCATGAAGAATGTCGTGACTCATTTGTGGCCGAACAGGCCCGAGCCGAAGAGTTACTTTGGCTTAGTGCAGCAGTTCCTTGGTGCGGTGCCGCATATTAGTGCAATGAAGCGGTCAGCATGCATAGAGGGTGCGCGGATGGCTCTTGCCCGTGTCAAGACATACTGGGCGGAGATGAAGGCCACCGACGTTGCATCCCAGGATTCGGACAGAAGCCGAGTACCTGCCGAGCACTATTTTGAGGAAGTCCTGCAGGGCGCTCGTTTAATAGAGACGCAGTGCTCGAAGGATATTATGTTCTAATGACATGTATGATTTGTGAAACAATGTTTCAATATAATATAATAGCTTTTTATACTTGTGCGTTCAAGTAGCAAACTACCTCCTGTGCGGCCGTTGATGTATATATGTATATAACCTGAAAGATGGCAGTCCTTGGCTTCAGCCCCCACGCACGTAGTGCGGGGGTGTTTGCAAAAAAGGCGCATTTTCACACTTAATCCAACGTCTTGGTCCTGTAAAGGAGGTGATAGCGTAGCAAACTAGGCAACCGGACTATAATGCTTTATCACTTTCACTTAGCCATAGGGGTTCGATGGTGGGGCTACGATATAGCCCCTGAGGGCACCGTACTCTCGCGAATTCGGGGTGCGTATGTGCCTGACCGGGAAACGGTCCTTCGTCTAATGCGGAGGAATTCTAAACATTCTAGGGAGTCATCGAGTGGTTGACCAGTCTCTCGCTATATCATGACAGTCAGTTTTCGGCTTTCTCTACTGAGGTGCTCCCCCGGCCGAACCGAGGCACAATCGCAGTAGTTCTCCTGGTGCCGCGTTAGCCGATAGAACGGAACGTAAGGCAGCAAAACACAGGAGCCGGGCAAACCCAACATTTGACCAAAGACATGATTCGGAGCTGATGCATATAAGGCCTAACTCGAGGCGCCGAACACTCCCTAGGGTATTCGGTCTTTATGAAAACGGGCAGAACAATGCCCTAAGCCCCTGGTGTCCAGGTACGCGCAAAAAATTCTGACGTGGCCGATACCAAAACGCCAGCCTCCTCCTCGGTTATAGCAAGAAACCGGGGGATGTGTATCAACAAGAGACAGTAAAAAAGGTTTACGCAGGGTCTTAATCTGAAAAGAATCCTTGCAACGGGTCCCTACTGCACGTCTGCGCCTGTGTCTCTGTAAAAGAGAAGAACTTAGTTAAAGAAAGATCGTGCGAAAAAATGTACTTGATATTAAATAAACGGAGTACGATTCGAAAAGCGAATATAATTGAGCCTTATTGTCTCTTGTTGTACATGCATGCAGCCCCTTGTACGCGGGTGTGCGGCTAGTAGGCCTTTATATGTTTACGCCGGACTCATCTAGCCGTGTCCGGGGTCCGAATGACCTGTTCAGGTGCTTGATTTAGCGGAGCCGGATTAGTGTGTGACTGTCCAGGCAGTCCCACGTTCCTTCGTGCTTGAGAAACACTTAATACTTCCCTTTAATGAGATGATGCCGCGTGGACCGGGCATTTTAAGTGTAAGAGATGCATAATGCGGTATTGCGTTAAAGCGGGTGAAAGCTTCGCGTCCCAGTAGTGCTTGATGGTTACTTTTAAATGGGGCGATGTGGAAGACCAACTTTTCGTGACGGAAGTTGTCGGGTGAGCCGAACATAACTTCCAATAGTAGGGAGCCCGTACAATGGGCGTATGTGCCTAGCATTATTCCTTGGAAGGAAGTGTTGCTATGGCTAATCCTGTTTGGGTCTATCCCCATATTGCGGATTGTGTCCTAATATAGCAGGTTTAAATCACTGCCGCTGTCCATTAGGACTTGCGTAAATTGAAGACCATCGATTATAGGTTCTAGTATCAAGGCAGTCCATCCTGCGTTCCGGATAATTTCGGAGTAGTCCTGATGGTCGAAGGTGATTGGTTTTGACAACCAGTGTTGGGACTCCGCTGGGGTAGACTGTGCGGCGCGTAATTCAATGGGCGCCGCTCTATTTTCCCCTTTGGTTACTTGAAGTAAGTTTACTGTTTTGACCTCTTGTGGGAAATTCTTTTGTTTTCCGGGGCTCTGCTTGTGGTGCTCGTCATCATCCTCACTTGCTGTGTCGAGCCCCTTGTGTTCGGCGTTGAGTCTGCCGGACTGCTTGAAGACCCAACAATCTCTGTGGGTATGGTTTGCAGGCTTCCCGGGGGTACTGTGGATTTGGCATATCCTGTCCAGGATTTTGTTTAAGTTGGATATCTCATCGCTGTTATCCTTAAGGGGCAGTTTTTTATTGTTTTGCCGTGAGCTTTTGAATCCAGCATTGACTGCCGCGCTCTTTGGACTGTATCCCTTAGTCCGGCGCTGGTCCTTGCTGCGTCGTGGTTCCCCATTCCCATCCCTGACTTCGGATGTACTTGGGTCGCTGGTGCTGCATCTTGCTAGCCAGCTATCCTCTCCCGCGCAAAAGCGGGTCATGAGGCTTGTTAGTGTGGCCATCGTTCTTGGCTTTTCCTGGCCAAGGTGTCTAGCGAGCCATTCGTCTCAGACGTTGTGTTTAAAAGCTGCTAAGGCTTCAGCGTCCGGACAGTCGACTATTTGGTTCTTTTTGGTGAGGAACCTGTTCCAGAATTTTCGGGCTAACTCACCGGGCTGTTCGGTTATGTGACTTAAATCGTCTGCATCCGGAGGTCGGACATAGGTTCCCTGGAAATTGGCCCGAAAAGCATCCTCAAGCTCTTCCCAACTACCAATGGTGTTTTCGGGGAGGCTTTTAAGCCAATGCCGGGCTGGCCCTTGGAGCTTGAGGGGTAGGTATTTTATGGCGTGGAGATCATATCCTCTAGCCATGTGTATGTGGAGGATATAATCCTCAATCCAGACTCCAGGGCCTGTTGTTCCGTCGTATGCCTCTATGTTTACGGTTTGAATCCCGCTGGGAATTCATGATCCAGCACGTCATCGGTGAAACATAGAGGGTGCGCGGCGCCCCTGTATTTGGGTATGCCGTGATGTTCGGACACTTGACGTGTTGTATTGTTTGCTAGAGCTTGTTTCCTTGGCCCATATATAGATCTGACTGGGCCATCCCTTTGGTGCGAATCCTTATGCGGATCGCGTGCCGGCTTGTGTGCGGCGCCGCTTGCTGCTCTATGTGTGCCATGTGGTCGTCTACCCGACCGGGCGGTCTCTTTGTTTTTTGATCGTGGGGGCTCTACGGCCTCCTCGTCGAATTCGGGCAGTAGTTTGCGCTTCGGGTAGCTCTTTGTTTGGCGACTGTCGCCGTATTCGTCTGCGGTTTTGAGTACTTTGCTCCATCTGATTCTGAGTGCATCTTCCGCTGTTTTGAGCTTCCGCTTCTGCTTTTTCAGGCTACGCGCAGTGGCAACGAGCCTTTTGTGGAGGTTCTTCTGCTCCAACAACTTGTCCGGTGTGAGATCGTCCGGACTGTTATCTTCGCTGGGGACGGGTTGTTTATCCAAATTGTCCTGTTCGGGCGGTTGTTCAGTGGCGTGTTCGTCGTCCACCGGTTCGACCTGCTTGATGGCTAGGTCTGTGTGGCTGCCGTTTTTGTCGAGGCGGGACTTGGTGCGGCGTTTACGTTGCCGTTTAGACTGCTTTTTGAGGGATTTATCCTTGATAGCGTCCCGTTGTTCCTCGTCGTCACTTCCTTTAGGAGTATGCACCATGTATACATCGTGAGATGAGGTGGCTGTCCAGTATCCTATAGGTGCTGGTTCGTGGTGATCTCCTACATCGTCGTCCATACCGTCGATGTCTTCGGAGTCGAAATTGAGCACGTCGTTTAAACTTTCGACAGTGGCTACAAAGTTGGTGGTGGGTGGGCGTCGAATTTCTTCGTCTTCCGCATCCCAACCTTCCTGACCATAGTCCGGCCAGGGCTCTCCTGACAAAGAGAGAGACTTTATTGAATTCAGGATGTCGCCAAGGGGCGAGTGCTGAAAGATGTCCGCGGCAGTGAACTCCTTAACCGGCGCCCAATCGGATTCGACTGGCAGGGGCGCGGGAGATTTGGAGTCCTGAGAGGAGTCCGGTACCTCGGAGTCACGGGCTTTGTAAAGGACAGGGATGGTGTTCGGCTCAATCGCCGTACAGATCATAGCCCCCGAGGCGGTGTCCAGCCACTCGACCTCGATCGGCGAAGTCGGCTCCCAGCCAAGGGTCGGAGCGGACGCTGGTGCGGCCTCCAGGACACTGTTTGGCGGCAGAGCTAGATCATACCCATCGAGACAGTGCGGCGCGCTTGGCTGTGGCTCGGATCCGTCGAATATCAAGTCTTCGCGGATATCGGCCGTATAGTTCAAGCTTCCAAATCTGAGCTGATGGCCAGGGGCGTAGCTTTCAATCTGCTCCAGATGGCCTAGCGAATTGGCCCGCAGTGCAAAGCCGCCGAATACGAAGATCTGTCCGGGGAGAAAAATCTCATCCTGGACTGCGTCGTTACTGATGATTGAAGGAGCCATAGGGCCTATAGGTGACGACACAGAGGAACTCTCAATGAAAGCACCAATGTCGGTGTCAAAACCGGCGGATATCGGGTAGGAGGTCCCGAACTGTGCGTCTAGGCGGATGGTAACAGGAGACAAGGGACACGATGTTTTTACCCAGGTTCGGGCCCTCTCGATGGAGGTAATACCCTACTCTTGCTTGATTAATATTGATGATATGGGTAGTACAAGAGTAGATCTACCACGAGATCAGTGAGGCTAAACCCCAGAAGCTAGCCTATGGTATGATTGTTGTTCGTCCTACGGACTAAAACTGTCAGGACCCCGACTCAATGTCACATTGATCTAGCCTGTAACACCTCATATCACTTTGCGGCCTCACGCACGGTATTCCCACGGGTGTCGCCTTACCTTTGCCCGGGACCGTTTGCGCCTTTTGGCTCACGTATATGATGATGTCGCTAGCATCCATATGATAAGGAGCCCGGGCTGACATGACTAGTCATAAACCCAAAGTGGCACAGACTTACAGGGACAAGCATCCATGACCCAGCATCGAACGTGTCGGTCATCAGCAAGTGGGTCCGGGCTGTAGCACTGGGCTAGCAGGACTCCGGTAAACCGGGCTGTAGCGGGCTAACAGGGCTTCGGTACTCAATGCGTGACATTTCCCCGAAGGGACAGACACAGGAACGAAGAAGGACACATGCCGGCCAGCCTAAGTGTTCCGGAGCAGTAGCAAGCTACCATGGCTCAATGGAAACACTAGGAGACATTTCCCGGTAAGAGAGGCTACTAAAGATAAACAACTAGATAGTCAGATCCCACACATACCAAGCATTTCAATCATACACACAATATGCTCGATATGTGCAAATACAACAAGGCATCACAACATGACTCTATGACACAAGTACTTTATTTAAAGGCTCAGAGAGCCATACATAACATACATACAAGTACGGGTCACACGACCCACATTCAAGTCATACAGTCATACAAACCAGCAGCGGAAGTAACTTGTCTGAGTACAGACAACTAGTAAAATAAAAGAGGCTTGGAAAGCGTAGCTATACTACGTGGACCTTCACAAGCTCAGGATTACCACCTGGGCCTTAGTCTACTCATCGATGTCAACGTCTACGAAGAACCCATCAGAAGGGGTTGCAGCGCCTTCTGTAAAATGTAAATTATAGCAACATGAGTACAAAGGTACCCAGCAAGACTTACGTCAGATCCTACATACATGCACATTATCAAGAAGGGTTGGTGGAGCTATTGCAGCAAGCCAGCTTTGACTCTTGGCTAAACTATCCTACGAGACTCCAACTTGAAATGGTTTTGCGCACACGAGTCCACTACTCACCACTTCAATACACCACCGAGAATCCACCTCCGTCATCCTACGGAAGAGCCATCCTCGGCACTCATGCTTATCTTGAGATTTTTAGTAGTATCCATTCACTTGTCTATGAACTGTATAAGCAACCAAGTAGTCCTTTACCGCGGACGTGGCTATTCGAATAGATCATGTTAACCCTACAGGGGTGTACTTCTTCATACATGTTTCCACCACTTAGCGTCTACACACGACATGTGCTCGGCAGACTTCAAGCGAAAGCCGACGTGGGTGTAGACCACGACCTACCTAAACACCTAAGTCTCTAGTCCAGGTTTATCGCCTATCCAGGTTCCATCCGCAGGGAGTCCGGCCGAGGTTTCCCATACGGCCCCGAACGATGTGTACAGGGTTCCCGAGATACCTAACGGGTATTCGGTACACCGTGCCACGTACCTACCGCATCACAGCCCACCCCGCGGGTCAGCGCTGTCCACGGCCTCCGGTAAGCTACAAACACCAGAAACTACTTGCAACTCCTGGACAGAGGACTAGGGTGAATAAGAAGTCGAGCGGGGTCATATTTCAGGGCCCAATGCATGGTAGTAGCTGAATCTTAAATCACGCATACTGATCTCAGTTCTTAAGGTCGGCTTCAATGAAACAACCCACCATGTACTCCTACATGGCCTCTCATCGATACCTTTACCAAATCGTTTTCACCACATCACTCTCATTACCGACATGATCATTTCACTCTAGCCCATCGCCCAGATGAACCAGACCTGACACGACTCTAAGCATAGCAGGCATAGCAAGGTAGGAACAACACATACATATGGCTCAATCAATTGCTACACATGCTAGTGGGTTTCATCTAATTACTGTGGCAATGACAGGTCATGCAGAGGAAATGGGTTCAACTATCGTAGCACACAGCAGTTTAAAACGCGTTGTCTTAATGCAGTAAAAGAGAGCAAGAGCGAGAACATGGGATTGTATCGATATGATCAAATGGTTGGTTGCTTGCCTGATGGATCGATGCACGGATACGGTTCTTCGCTAGGGTAATCACGGTACTCCTCGGAGGCAGAACCTGTCGCAAAGAACACCGATACACAACCATCACCAAACAATGTGCGACAATATGATGCATGCATGAAACATGGCAATATGAGTGTGTTGGGCTAATGCAACTAAAACTAGATGGGTTTGAATCAATTTGAACCAAAGATTCAAATTTCAAACTCATAAATGGCCCTTTAAAGTGTTTTATCTTGTTTTGCACTAAACCTCAAGTTAGCTTGTTTAAACATGCATGAAACTAGTACAGATGGATAGATTGGATTTTTTTGATCATTTTTCATATATAATTTGTTTGATTTGGAGCTATGGTTGAATTTATATGAACTTTTAAAGTTTGGGTTATTTTCTGGAATTTATAAATCATTTTGGATTTATTTTAATTCCAGAAAAAGGTTTATTGCGTCAGCATGAGGTCATGCTGACCTCAGGAAGTCAACAGACCGGCCCAGGTCAAACTGACCAGTGGGTCCAGGGTGTCAGTGGATAATTAACTAATTTAATTTAGTTTAAACTAATCTGGATAATTAGCAGAAGGGGGCCCCACCTGTCATTGACTCAACAGAGTCAACCAGGGCCCACCCGTGGTCAAAGTCAAAACGGCTGCACCGGCGTTTAACTGCCGGCGAGCCCGACGCGGCGGCGGAAGTGGTTTTGGCCGTTTCGGCCACCAAATGGGGCGCGGAAGGCATCTACGTGGAGCTGGGGACGAACCGCAGCTCTTGGTGGAGCGAGTTGAGGTCGGGGTGGCCGGAGTTGGCGCCGGCGACGACCTAGGCGGTCACCGGAGTTCGGGTGAAGGCGAACTCGGGGCTAGGGTGTGCGGTGAGGTGCGGGGAGTCCACGGTTGGACTCAACGCAACGTGGTGAGTGCGTTGGACACCGTGAGTTGGCCGGAGGATGGCCGGGAGCACGTCGGCGACGAGATCCGCGGCGGTGCGTGCGGGTGATCTTCGTGCGGTGGGTACACGGCTCGGGGGCGAGAGAGGAAGGGTAGGAGGGGTAGCTAGGCTCACAGAGCACCCGTAGAGGCCACCGGCGGGGTCGGGGACGAGCTGATGCAGCGACGGCGTTGAAAGGGATCTCCGGCGACGGCGAACTCGGGCGAGGTCGGTGCGGTGGACTCGGGCCTCACGAGCACGCGGGGCTCGGTTAGCTCGACGAAGTGGACGGAGGCGGAGCTCCTGGACACCACGAGACGGAGCACGGGCGGCGGGGAGCGCGGCTACGACGATGGAGCGGCGGCGGTGGCGTCGGCCATGGCTGGGGAGCGCGAGGGGGAGGAGCTGGAGAGGAGAGGAGGTGTCTGGGGGGTTCGGGAGAGCGAGGGGGAGCGATCCACGTCGTTAGCCGGGCGAGTGGAGCGGCGAGGTGGCGAGCGGGTGCGTGGCACCCATGCGGTGCTCGCCGTCGAGCACCTGCCTGCCTGCCTGGCCGGGCAAGCAGCTCGCTGGCGCGGCAGGTGGGCCGGGTTGCAGGCGCCAGGTAAGTTTTCCTTTCTGTTTTTTTTCTTTTTCTATTTTTCTGCAACTTTGTTGAATTATTAAAAATACCTAGGCAACTCCTAAAATCACCAAACTGTTTCTGGTCCATAGTTGGATTATTTCCAACATGAAACATTTCAGTTTAGGAATATTTGAGCATTTGAAATATTTTATATAATTTTAAATGCCCAAACTCAAATACTTACCATTTAATTCAAAGACCCTAAGATGACCTAGAAAATTGTGCAACACTTTTGGCAGAGGTTCTGAACCAAGACAAAAATGATGGACATTTTAGAAGGGCATTTCAGGTTCATTGAAAAAGTTTTTAGTAAACCCTAGTTGGTTTCAGAGGGGGCTGGGGGTTCTGACATCCCCATTTCAAGTTTCTAATGAAAGGATAGACATGATGCAACACTCTAATGCATGAACTAGCTAGGGTGTGACAACTCACCCCCACTCAAAAGAATCTCGTCCCGAGATTTGGGTTCCTCCGGGAAGAAGGCGGGATACTCGAGTCGAAGACGATCCTCCCTTTCCCAAGTTGCTTCATTCTCAGAATGGTGCGACCATTGAACCTTGAGAAACTTGATATTATGACGTCGAGTGGTACGCTCAGCTTGATCGAGGATACGAACGGGGTACTCTCGATACGTGAGATTGTCTTGGAGATCAAGCGTTTCATGGTCTACTCCACGGATAGGATCCGAGAAGCAACGCCTGAGTTGAGAAACGTGGAAGACGTCGTGGACTCTGGAGAGATGCGGAGGTAGTTCCAATTGGTAGGCAACTTCTCCTCGTTTTGCGAGAATGCGAAAGGGTCCAATGTAACGAGGAGCCAATTTGCCCTTGATACCGAAGCGATGGGTTCCCTTCAGAGGAGTAACCCGAAGGTAAGCCTTCTCGTCAACCTCAAAAGTCATAGCCTTATGTTTTCGGTCATATTGACTCTTTTGACGAGATTGGGCTGTTTTCGACTTTTCACGAACGATGCGAACTTGCTCTTCTGCTTCCTGAATCATATCCGGGCCAAAGAATTGTCTTTCCCCGGTTTCTGACCAGTTAAGAGGCGTTCGACACCTTCGTCCATAGAGAACTTCAAAAGGGGCCTTACCCAAGCTAGATTGATAGCTGTTGTTATAAGCGAATTCGGCAAATGGAAGGCACTTCTCCCAATCCATTCCGAATGAGATAACAGAGGCTCGAAGCATGTCTTCTAGAATCTGGTTGACGCGTTCCACTTGACCACTTGATTGAGGGTGGAAAGCGGTACTAAAAGAAAGGCGGGTTCCCATAGCATTTTGGAAACTTTCCCAAAATCGAGAGGTGAAAAGACTTCCTCGATCCGAGTTATTTCCAAAGGAACACCATGGAGAGACACTATCCGGGAGATGTACAAGTCTGCTAACTGACTAGCAGTTATACTCTCACGAACAGGTAAGAAATGGGCCACTTTGGAAAGACGGTCGATAACGACGAAGATAGCGTTATTCCCTCTCTTGGTCCTGGGAAAACCGGTAATGAAGTCCATACCAATTTTATCCCATTTCCATTCAGGAATAGCTAGGGGTTGAAGGGTGCCAGCAGGCCGTTGATGCTCTGCTTTTACACGATGGTAGACGTCGCAATTAGCAATATACTGAGCAATTTCTCTCTTCATCCTAGTCCACCAGAACCTCTGGCGTAGGTCCTGATACATCTTGGTACTACCGGGATGAATGGTGAGAGGAGATTCATGAGCCTCCTTAAGGATCACCTGCCGTAGATGCTGGTTCTTGGGAACCGCTAAACGGTTCTCAAAGTACACAACACCATGATCATTTGTGGAGAAACATCTAGCACCTCCACTAGCAATGTTCTCCTTGATCTTAGATATTCCCTTATCTCGCTTTTGGGCAGCGATGATTTGATCCGTAAGAGTAGGTTTCGCCACCAAGGTGGAAAGAAATCCTTGAGGAACAATGTGAAGGTTAAGCTTCCGAAATTCCTCATGGAGAAGCGGTTGACTTTGTTGTAACATCAGGTTGTTACAATAAGATTTACGACTTAGTGCATCAGCCATGACGTTGGCTTTCCCTGGGGTGTAAGTTATTCCTAAGTCAAAATCTGTGATCAACTCGACCCAACGTCTTTGCCTGAGATTTAAATCCGGTTGGGTGAATATATACTTCAGACTTTGGTGATCAGTGTAGATTTCGCAACGATTACCGAGAAGGTAATGTCGCCATGTTTTGAGTGCATGGACTACAGCTACAAGCTCTAGTTCATGAGTGGGGTAGTTTTCCTCATGTGGGTGTAATTGCCGTGAAGCATAAGAAATTACGTGTCGATCTTGCATGAGAATACAGCCTAGTCCTTGTCGCGAGGCGTCGCAGTAGACAACAAAATCCTTGGAAAAATCCGGTGGTACCAGTACGGGAGCAGGGGTTAAACGTCTCTTCAGTTCCTGGAAACTGTGCTCACATTGTGGAGTCCACTCGAACTTTTTACCTTTCTTGAGGAGTTCAGTTAGAGGTTTGGCAACTTTGGAGAAATTCTCGACAAAGCGACGGCAATAGCTCGCTAGGCCAAGGAAACTCCGAACTTGCTTGATCGATTCAGGTGGAGTCCAATTAAGGACGGCTTGAACTCGCTCAGGGTTAACAGCAATGCCTTTACCAGAAATTACATGTCCAAGATAGGTCACTTCTGACAACCAGAATTCACATTTAGAAAATTTAGCATAAAGGCGATCCTCTCGAAGTTTCTTCAACACTAGCCTTAGGTGTTCGGCATGTTCTTCCTCGTTCTTGGAGTAGATGAGTATATCATCGAGGTAAACCACGACAAATTTATCCAAATACTCCATGAAGATTGAGTTCATCAACCGAGAGAAGGTGGCTGGAGCGTTGGTTAAACCAAAGGACATGACGGTGTACTCGTATTGGCCATAACGAGTAACAAAGGCCGTTTTCGGAATGTCCCCGTTTCTGATTTTCATTTGATGGTAGCCCAACCTCAAATCCATTTTAGAGAAGACTGAGGATCCAGCAAGCTGATCATACAAGTCGTTGATCCTGGGGAGCGGATACTTGTTCTTAATTGTGACCAAGTTGACAGGTCGATAATCTACAACCATCCGGTCCGTACCATCCTTCTTCTTGACGAAGAGGACGGGGCAAGCCCAAGGAGATGAACTAGGTCGGATGAAACCCTTTTTCAAGGACTCATCGAGTTGTTTCTTAAGCTCGGCTAGTTCAAAAGGTGCCATCTTGTAGGGTCTTCTGGAAATCGAGACAGTTCCTGGAATGAGATCTATCACGAATTCGACATCTCTGTCAGGTGGAACACCTGGCAATTCCTCTGGGAAGACATCCGGAAAGTCACGGACTACCGGAACATCCTCAAGGTCTGGCAAAGGGCTGGCGTTAAGAGAATATAACTGTCGCTTGGCTATTCGGGTCAAGACATTGACTATCTTCCCCGAAGGATGGGTGAGTTGAACAGTCCTAGAGAAGCATTCAATTTTGGCATGATGGGCTGACATCCAGTCCATACCCAAGATGATATTAATATCCGAAGATTTGAGGGCTATCAAAGATGCGAGAAAAACAAGTTTATCGACTTGAATTTCATTTCCATGGCTTACTCTAGAAGTTTGCCATTTGGATCCCGGAGTTTGAATTACCATAGAGGTGGGCATCTCACAGAATGTGGTGTTATGCAGACGAGCATAGCTCTCGGATATAAATGAATGAGATGCTCCTGTATCGAAAAGAACAGATGCCAGGTGGCAATTAACAAGGAGCGTACCGAGAACGACGTTGGGATCTTCTTGAGCCTCTTCCGCAGAAACACAATTAACATGGCCACGAGCAGTGGTGGCGGCTTGGCGTAGAACACTTTCCCTGTCGGCTTGCCGCGGCCAACAGTTTTTGCTGTCTGGTTGGGGTTGGTTTGGGGACACTCGCGCATATAGTGGCCTGATTCCCCACACTTGAAACAAGTCACGGAACTGGTACGTGGAGGAGCATTGTTGGTTGGACCACCATATGGCTTGGCTGGTGCATATGGCTGAGCTGGGCGAGGCGCCTGGAAGGATGGCCTCGGTGTGAACCTGGGTGGCAGGGCAGTGTTAGGCACCCACACGCGGCGCTTCTGAGGACCAGCACCGGATGAGGAACCCAAGTCATGGCCATGCTTGCGTGTTGCTTCATAATCAGTCTGACCAGTCTCAGCACTGATGGCTTTGTTAACAAGCTTCTGAAAAGATGTGCACTCATGCAGACCGAGGTCGCGGCGAAGCTCAGGACTAAGCCCCTTACGGAACCTTGCCGGCTTCTTGGCATCAGTAGAAACCTCCTCCGTTGCATAACGGGCAAGATTACCAAACTCCCTACTGTAAGCGTCAACAGAGAGTCGACCTTGAGTGAAACTACAGAACTCCTCACGTTTACGGTCCATGAGACCCTCCGGAATGTGATGTTCACGGAAAGCCTCGTTGAATTCAGCCCAAGTAGTGACGTGGCCCGCTGGGCGCATAGCTTCATAATTCTCCCACCAGAGACTGGCGGGGCCTTCAAGATGATATGCAGCAAAGGTGACCTTGTCAGCCTCAGCTACTAGCGCAGAACGCAGTTTGTGAGAAATACTGCGAAGCCAGTCATCAGCGTCGAGAGGCTCGACGGAGTGGTGGAACGTGGGTGGATGTAACTTGATGAAATCACTGAGTGACACCAAGTTAGTCCTCTGATGGTGTGCTGTGTTCTGTTCAATACGCTCCAACAAACGGTTGGTCTCCCGCTTGTTTCTCTCAGCCTCTAGCATAACTTCTGCCAGAGAGGGAGGGTGAGGCAGATTTGTATCCCCAACTCTGCTACCTTCGGCCTGCTCTGGGGGAGCAGGGTTGTTGCGGGTGTTGACCATCCTAGGAAAAACAAGACAATGGTTTAGTCCAACATGACAAGATTCCGACATAGAATGTAGAATGTAATGGACAACTCAGAATGCAAGATGATCATCCGTATGACATGGTAGATACAGAAACTACTTCTTTTATTCCATCGTCATACACACCATACGAGGTTTAGTACAAGACCAACAAGTACTACTACGGTGAGAGGAGGATTACATATCACCGGAGGCATCCCAAGCTCCTATACATTATTTTTCCTACACCCCCGGAATTACTACACGCTAAGTCATATTCCACAAGTCACGCAGAACGGTGGAAATACAACTATTACAATACCTAGTGGATCTACTACTATCTCAGTCATCTCCGTAGTAGTTCTCATAGAAGTCTCCTCCATAGCCTGGAAGTTCAACGTGAGCATCCGGAAACAAACGGTCCTGAGGAGCCTGTGAACCAAAAGGGCTAGGGTGAGGTCTTGGACCAACAAACGGTGGCCTGCGAGGACCACGAGGTGGGGTGATGCCTCCCACATCACGCCAATCCATCATGTCCGGCAGAGCAGACCTAACAGGATACAGATCTCTCATATCCATGCATCCAGCTTGCACTGCCGGTGCAAACCGAGTCAAGGTGGCCCAATGATCGGCGCGGGTGTTGAAAAGCTCCATTCTCAAGGCCCGATTCTCTCGGTCCTTATCTTCGAGCAACTCAGCAGTGGTGCGAGTTAGTGAGTCCTCCTGACTGGGGTCAGCATAGATAGCCCGGAGATAACCGTGCGCTCCAGGAAGTGAAGCCGGCATATACCGGAAGTCGGTGTTGCGAAGCAGGCCAGTCCTGACTCGCATGATGGTTATCATAGAATAAGCCGCATCTTGCACAACCATCTCAATAGTAACACCGAGCCCATAGGAACAGTGAAGAGCCTCGGTAGAACCAGGATAAGAGGGAAATATCCGGACGGTGCAAAGATACTGGCTTTGGTTAAAATCTCGAAACTGCTCTTCGACCGTGTATTCGGGATACCAACGGTAACCCGTCTCGATCATCACTCGGACTAACATGGCCGTATGACCGGTCACACCAATGCATCGGGTCAGGCGAACCACTTGATTTTGGTCGCGAGTGGCCATCTGAAAGCACAACCATAATGCAAAGGCATTAGAATTTCTAGCAAAATTTCTACAGCATAACGGCTGTAAATGCTCAAGAAGGGTTTGAGACATTTATCAAAAAAATTGCATAGACACTCAACAATATTATATCAAGGTTCTGGGTTCACTTATCAGCATAACAAGGTAGTAGAACTGAACTAGGCTTGTAGTCATCAAACCTATAAGGTACTACTGATTCGTAACACGTGAACCTGATAGAGAGAGAAGATCCTAATCCTTAATCCCCGGTAGAAGAATGCACTGACTCAGATCAGAATGCCATGAGGTAAAGAAGTAAAAAGAGCCTTACGTACCATCCCACAATCAATTCCCCTACATACAACTAAAGCATTTCTAGACTCAACATCGACCAGTTCGGCTTGGAGAACCTACAGGCAGTCCGGCTCTGATACCAACGCTGTCAGGACCCCGACTCAATGTCACATTGATCTAGCCTGTAACACCTCATATCACTTTGCGGCCTCACGCACGGTATTCCCACGGGTGTCGCCTTACCTTTGCCCGGGACCGTTTGCGCCTTTTGGCTCACGTATATGATGATGTCGCTAGCATCCATATGATAAGGAGCCCGGGCTGACATGACTAGTCGTAAACCCAAAGTGGCACAGACTTACAGGGACAGGCATCCATGACCCAACATCGAACGTGTCGGTCATCAGCAAGTGGGTCCGGGCTGTAGCACTGGGCTAGCAGGACTCCGGTAAACCGGGCTGTAGCGGGCTAACAGGGCTCCGGTACTCAATGCGTGACATTTCCCCAAAGGGACAGACACAGGAACGAAGAAGGACACATGCCGGCCAGCCTAAGTGTTCCGGAGCAGTAGCAAGCTACCATGGCTCAATGGAAACACTAGGAGACATTTCCCGGTAAGAGAGGCTACTAAAGATAAACAACTAGATAGTCAGATCCCACACATACCAAGCATTTCAATCATACACACAATATGCTCGATATGTGCAAATACAACAAGGCATCACAACATGACTCTACGACACAAGTACTTTATTTAAAGGCTCAGAGAGCCATACATAACATACATACAAGTACGGGTCACACGACCCACATTCAAGTCATACAGTCATACAAACCAGCAGCGGAAGTAACTTGTCTGAGTACAGACAACTAGTAAAATAAAAGAGGCTTGGAAAGCCTAGCTATACTACGTGGACCTTCACAAGCTCAGGATTACCACCTGGGCCTTAGTCTACTCGTCGATGTCAACGTCTACGAAGAACCCATCAGAAGGGGTTGCAGCGCCTTCTGTAAAATGTAAATTATAGCAACATGAGTACAAAGGTACCTAGCAAGACTTACGTCAGATCCTACATACATGCACATTATCAAGAAGGGTTGGTGGAGTTATTGCAGCAAGCCAGCTTTGACTCTTGGCTAAACTATCCTACGAGACTCCAACTTGAAATGGTTTTGCGCACACGAGTCCACTACTCACCACTTCAATACACCACCGAGAATCCACCTCTGTCATCCTACGGAAGAGCCATCCTCGGCACTCACGCTTATCTTGAGATTTTTAGTAGTATTCATTCACTTGTCTATGAACTGTATAAGCAACCAAGTAGTCCTTTACCGCGGACGCGGCTATTCGAATAGATCATGTTAACCCTGCAGGGGTGTACTTCTTCATACATGTTTCCATCACTTAGCGTCTGCACACGACATGTGCTCGGCAGACTTCAAGCGAAAGCCGACGTGGGTGTAGACCACAACCTACCTAAACACCTAAGTCTCTAGTCCAGGTTTATCGCCTATCCAGGTTCCATCCGCAGGGAGTCCGGCCGAGGTTTCCCATACGGCCCCGAACGATGTGTACAGGGTTCCCGAGATACCTAACGGGTATTCGGTACACCGTGCCACGTACCTACCGCATCACAGCCCACCCCGCGGGTCAGCGCTGTCCACGGCCTCCAGTAAGCTACAAACACCAGAAACTACTTGCAACTCCTGGACAGAGGACTAGGGTGAATAAGAAGTCGAGCGGGGTCATATTTCAGGGCCCAATGCATGGTAGTAGCTAAATCTTAAATCACGCATACAGATCTCAGTTCTTAAGGTCGGCTTCAATGAAACAACCCACCATGTACTCCTACATGGCCTCTCATCGATACCTTTACCAAATCGTTTTCACCACATCACTCTCATTACCGACATGATCATTTCACTCTAGCCCATCGCCCAGATGAACCAGACCTGACACGACACTAAGCATAGCAGGCATAGCAAGGTAGGAACAACACATACATATGGCTCAATCAATTCCTACACATGCTAGTGGGTTTCATCTAATTACTGTGGCAATGACAGGTCATGCAGAGGAAATGGGTTCAACTACCATAGCACACAGCAGTTTAAAACGCGTTGTCTTAATGCAGTAAAAGAGAGCAAGAGCGAGAACATGGGATTGTATCTATATGATCAAATGGTTGGTTGCTTGCCTGATGGATCGATGCACGGATACGGTTCTTCGCTAGGGTAATCACGGTACTCCTCGGAGGCAGAACCTGTCGCAAAGAACACCGATACACAACCATCACCAAACAATGTGCGACAATATGATGCATGCATGAAACATGGCAATATGAGTGTGTTGGGCTAATGCAACTAAAACCAGATGGGTTTGAATCAATTTGAACCAAAGATTCAAATTTCAAACTCATAAATGGCCCTTTAAAGTGTTTTATCTTGTTCTGCACTAAACCTCAAGTTAGCTTGTTTAAACATGCATGAAACTAGTACAGATGGATAGATTGGATTTTTCTGATCATTTTTCATATATAATTTGTTTGATTTGGAGCTACGGTTGAATTTATATGAATTTTTAAAGTTTGGGTTATTTTCTGGAATTTATAAATCATTTTGGATTTATTTTAATTCCAGAAAAAGGTTTACTGCGTCAGCATGAGGTCATGCTGACCTCAGGAAGTCAACAGACCGGCCCAGGTCAAACTGACCAGTGGGTCCAGGGTGTCAGTGGATAATTAACTAATTTAATTTAGTTTAACCTAATCTGGATAATTAGCAGAAGGGGGCCCCACCTGTCATTGACTCAACAGAGTCAACCAGGACCCACCCGTGGTCAAAGTCAAAACGGCTGCACCGGCGTTTAACCGCCGGCGAGCCCGATGCGGCGGCGGAAGTGGTTTTGGCCGTTCCGGCCACCAAATGGGGCGCGGAAGGCATCTACGTGGAGCTGGGGACGAACCGCAGCTCTTGCTGGAGCGAGTTGAGGTCGGGGTGGTCGGAGTTGGCGCCGGCGATGACCTAGGCGGTCACCGGAGTTCGGGTGAAGGCGAACTCGGGGCTAGGGTGTGCGGTGAGGTGCGGGGAGTGCACGGTTGGACTCAACGCAACGTGGTGAGTGCGTTGGACACCGTGAGTTGGCCGAACGATGGCCGGGAGCACGTCGGCGACGAGATCCGCAGCGGTGCGTGCGGGTGATCTTCGTGTGGTGGCTACACGGCTCGAGGGCGAGAGAGGAAGGGTAGGAGGGGTAGCTAGGCTCACAGAGCACCCGTAGAGGCCACCGGCGGGGTCGGGGACGAGCTGATGCGGCGACGGTGTTGAAAGGGATCTCCGGCGACGGAGAACTCGGGCGAGGTCGGTGCGGTGGACTCGGGCCTCACGAGCACGCGGGGCTCGGTTAGCTCGACGAAGTGGACGGCGGCGGAGCTCCTGGACACCACGAGACAGAGCACGGGCGGCAGGGAGCGCGGCTACGACGATGGAGCGGTGGCGGTGGCGTCGGCCATGGCTGGGGAGCGCGAGGGGGAGGAGCTGGAGAGGAGAGGAGGTGTCTGGGGGGTTTGGGAGAGCGAGGGGGAGCGATCCACGTCGTTAGCCGGGCGAGTGGAGCGGCGAGGCGGCGAGCAGGTGCGTGGCACCCATGCGGTGCTCGCCGTCGAGCACCTGCCTGCCTGCCTGGCCGGGCAAGCAGCTCGCTGGCGCGGCGCTGGGCTGGGCCGGCAGGTGGGCCGGGTTGCAGGCGCCAGGTAAGTTTTCCTTTCTGTTTTTTTTCTTTTTCTATTTTTCTGCAACTTTGTTGAATTATTAAAAATACCTAGGCAACTCCTAAAATCACCAAACTGTTTTTGGTCCATAGTTGGATTATTTCCAACATGAAACATTTCAGTTTAGGAATATTTGAGCATTTGAAATATTTTATATAATTTTAAATGCCCAAACTCAAATACTTATCATTTAATTCAAAGACCCTAAGATGACCTAGAAAATTGTGCAACACTTTTGGCAGAGGTTCTGAACCAAGACAAAAATGATGGACATTTTAGAAGGGCATTTCAGGTTCATTGAAAAAGTTTTTAGTAAACCCTAGTTGGTTTCAGAGGGGGCTGGGGGTTCTGACATCCCCATTTCAAGTTTCTAATGAAAGGATAGACATGATGCAACACTCTAATGCATGAACTAGCTAGGGTGTGACAAAAACCCTCCGGTTTATATAGACACCGGATAGGGTTAGGGTTACACAGAGTCGGTTACAATGGTAGGAGATCTACATATCCGTATTGCCAAGCTTGCCTTCCATGCCAAGGAAAGTCCCATCCGGGCACGGGACAAAGTCTTCAATCTTGTATCTTCATAGTCCAGGAGTCCAGCCAAAGATGATAGTTCGGCTATCCGGACACCCCCTAGTCCAGGACTCCCTCAGGTGGCCTTATTGACCATCAACACTTGATGGTCCTTTTTGATTTCTACCTCCGCAGCTTTTAGCATTGCGAAGAGCTCGGGAATAGTCTTGTCCATCCCTTGCAAATTATAGTTCATCACGAAGCTCTTGTAGCTTGGTGGCAGTGATTGAAGAATTCTGTCAATGACACTATCATCAGGAAGATTAACTCCCAGTTGAATAAAGTGATTATTATACCCAGACATTTTGAGTATATGTTCACTGATAGAACTATTCTCTTCCATCTTGCAGCTATAGAACTTATTGGAGACTTCATATCTCTCAATCCGGGCATTTGCTCGAAATATTAACTTCAACTCCTGGAACATCTCATATGCTCCATGACGTTCAAAACGTCGTTGAAGTCCCGGTTCTAAGCCGTAAAGCATGGCACACTGAACTATCGAGTAGTCATCAGCTTTGCTCTGTCAGACGTTCTTAACGTCGTCAGTTGCATCTGCAGCAGGCCTGGCACCCAGCGGTGCTTCCAGGACGTAATTATCCTATGCAGCAATGAGGATAATCCTCAAGTTACAGACCCAGTCCGTGTAATTGCTACCATCATCTTTCAACTTAGCTTTCTCAAGGAACGCATTAAAATTCAATGGAAAAACAACACGAGTCATCTATCTACAACAAACATAGACAAGCAAAATACTATCAAGTACTAAGTTCATGCTAAATTTAAGTTCAATTAATCATATTACTTAAGAACTCCCACTTAGATAGACATCCCTCTAATCATCTAAGTGATCACGTGATCCAAATCAACTAAACCATGTCCGATCATCACGTGAGATGGAGTAGTTTTCAATGGTGAACATCACTATGTTGATCATATCTACTATATGATTCAAGCTCGATCTTTCGGTCTCAGTGTTCCGAGGCCATATCTGTATATGCTAGGCTCGTCAAGTTTAACCTGAGTATTCCGCGTGTGCAACTGTTTTGCACCCGTTATATTTGAACATAGAGCTTATCACACCCGATCATCACGTGGTGTCTCAGCACGAAGAACTTTCGCAACGGTGCATACTCAGGGAGAACACTTATATCTTGAAATTTAGTGAGAGATCATCTTATAATGCTACCGTCAATCAAAGCAAAATAAGATGCATAAAGGATAAAAATCACATGCAATCAATATAAGTGATATGATATGGCCATCATCATCTTGTGCTTGTGATCATCATCTCCGAAGCTCCGTCATGATCACCATCGTCACCGGCGCGACACCTTGATCTTCATCCTAGCATCGTTGTCGTTTCGCCACCTATTGCTTCTACGACTATAGCTACCGCTTAGTGATAAAGTAAAGCAATTACAGGGCGATTGCATTGCTTACAATAAAGCGACAACCATATGACTTTTGCCAGTTGCCGATAACTCGGTTACAAAACATGATCATCTCATACAATAAAATATAGCATCACGTCTTGACCATATCACATCACAACATGCCCTGCAAAAACAAGTTAGACGTCCTCTACTTTGTTGTTGCAAGTTTTACGTGGCTGCTACGGGCTGAGCAAGAACCGTTCTTACCTACGCATCAAAACCACAACGATAGTTCGTCAAGTTAGTGTTGTTTTAACCTTCTCAAGGACCAGGCGTAGCCACACTCGGTTCAACTAAAGTTGGAGAAACTGACACCCGCCAGCCACCTATGTGCAAAGCACGTCGGTAGAACCAGTCTCGCATAAGCGTACGCGTAATGTCGGTCCGGGCCGCTTCATCCAACAATACCGCCGAACCAAAGTATGACATGCTGGTAAGCAGTATGACTTGTATCACCCACAACTCACTTGTGTTCTACTCATGCATATAACATCTACGCATAAAACCTGGCTCTGATACCACTGTTGAGGAACGTAGTAATTTCAAAAAAATTCCTACGCACACGCAATATCATGGTGATGCATCGAAACGAGAGGGGAGAGTGTAGTCCACATACCCTCGTAGACCGAAAGCGGAAGCATTAGCACAACGCGGTTGATGTAGTCGTACGTCTTCACGGCCCGACCGATCAAGCACCAAAAGCACGACACCTCCGAGTTCTTGCACACGTTCAGCTCGATGACGTCCCTCGAACTCCGATCCAGCCGAGTGTCGAGGGAGAGTTCGGTCAGCACAACGGCGTGGTGACGATGATGATGTTCTACCGACGCAGGGCTTCGCCTAAGCACCGCTACGATATTACCGAGGTGGAATATGGTGGAGGGGGGCACCGCACACGGCTAATAGATCTCAAGGATCAATTGTTGTTTTGTCTAGAGGTGCCCCCCTGCCCCCGTATATAAAGGAGCAAGGGGAAGGGGCGGCCGGCCAGGAGGGGGCGCGCCAGGAGGAGTCCTACTCCCACCAGGAGTAGGACTCCCTCCTTTCCTTGTCCAAGTAGGAGAGCGGGAAGGAAGGGAGAGAGGGGCGGAAGGAAAGGGGGGCACCGCCCCCCCTCCTTGTCCTATTCAGACTAGAGGAGGAGTTGGCACGCGGCCTGCCCTGGCCGCCCCACCTCTTCTCCACTTTGGGCCCATGAGGCCCATTAACCCCCCGGGGGGTTCCGGTAACCCCCCGGTACTCCGGTATATATCCGATAACCCGCGGAACCATTCCGATGTCCGAATATAATCGTCCAATATATCAATCTTCATGTCTCGACCATTTCGAGACTCCTCGTCATGTCCGTGATCACATCCGGGACTCCGAACTATCTTTGGTACATCAAAATACATGAACTCATAATATAACTGTCATCTAACTTTAAGCGTGTGGACCCTACGGGTTCGAGAACTATGTAGACATGACCGAGACACGTTTTCGGTCAATAACCAATAGCGGAACCTGGATGCTCATATTGGCTCCTACATATTCTACGAAGATCTTTATCGGTCAAACCGCATAACAACATATGTTGTTCCCTTTGTTATCGGTATGTTAGTTCAATCTCATTACTGGAAAGTCCCTTTACTCGTTATGTAATGCATCATTCCATAACTAACTCATTAGCTACATTGCTTGCAAGGCTTGTAGTGATGTGCATTACCGAGAGGGCCCAGAGATACCTCTCCGACAATCAGAGTGACAAAACCTAATCTCGAAATACGCCAACTCAACATGTACCTTTGGAGAGACATGTAGAGCTCCTTTATAATCACCCAATTACGTTGTGACGTTTGGTAGCACACAAAGTGTTCCTTCGGTAAACGTGAGTTGCATAATCTCATAGTTGTAGGAATATGTATAAGTCATGGAGAAAGCAATAGCAACATACTAAACAATCAAGTGCTAAGCTAACGGAATGGGTCAAGTAAATCACATCATTCTCCTAATGATGTGATCTCGTTAATCAAATGACAACTCATGTCTATGGTTAGGAAACACAACCATCTTTGATTAACGAGCTAGTCAAGTAGAGGCATACTAGTGACATTATGATTGTCTATGTATTCACACATGTATTATGTTTCCGGTTAATACAATTCTAGCATGAATAATAAACATTTATCATGATATAAGGAAATAAATAATAACTTTATTATTGCCTCTAGGGCATATTTCCTTCAGGGGGAGCCGCCGGTATCCTGCTCTGCGCGGCCGAAAAGCTCACCCAGGAACGGGGTGGAGGATGCCGCGGCGGAACCCTCTCTCTTTTCCGGCGGGGGAATGGCCTATCTAGTGAGGGGCCACCGGGATCGACAAGGCGGCGGGAAGGGC
>NC_041381.1:687396095-687477546 GCF_002162155.2 Triticum dicoccoides | reverse complement strand
AGGGCGTGCACGCGGGGGAGGGGGGGCGAATCTAGACGTGCAAGATGCGTTTTCGCCCAGACGCGGTTTTCCCTTCCGCCGGAGCCCCCAAGCGCCCCCCAGTGCGCTGGGTTCGGCCTGGGAACGCCGGGCCCAAAACGGGCCGAGCCGGCGGATTTAGGTGTCTTTGGGGCACGACCGAGGGTTTTTTCGGTGTCGGCGTGAAAAAAGTCGTCCTGGGGGCCTGTTGGGGACGCGAGTGGGGATGCTCTTAGCAGTCCGGTCGATCTTGGCGGCGAATCGGAGTGGGTGCCTGCAAGGTTGGGATCTCCCATAGATTCCTTGCCGGCCACTTAGTCTCCACGGCGGTGTGGTGTCTGTCTACCTTGTCAAACCGAGACATCGAAGGCGAGTTTCCCATAAAAAAATTCAAATCTCTGATTCCCCTCTTCTGGTCGATATACTCTCGATCCTACAACTCCCTTCGAATTGCAAAATTGGCATGGATGTTCTAAATGGACTTTTTGGGGGAAATGTTACGAACGTCCTGCATATGCATTTAGGAATTCCTGCGTACCTCTGGTGGAACCAAACAAAGGAATTGAATGCCGCGAGGGATATGCATATTGCCATGATCATTGCTCAGGTAGGTTGGTATTCGAAGAAGAGCGGCAGTGAAGAGATTCACGGGTCATTTCCCACATACAGTAAAAAGCAGGCATGCAAATCATGTCTATCCACACACAGTCAATTGCTGTACCGAACTTGTGGTCACATTAATGGCAAGTGCTCCAAAGAATACTCTGACATGACAGCAGAAAACCAACCGCAAAAATAAAACTATGGAACAAAGAGACAGGTTAGATTTAATCACCATGCATGCATGCATGCATGCTCACTTGGTCTTTGCACTAAACTAGTGCCAGATGGTACGAATCGGTACAAAGGATTGGATGCCATCTCCCCTGCCCCGTGAGCAATTAGTACAGGTAGGATACATCATCGATCTGACACATTTCTTCCTGGATAATATGGAGGGCAATACCTCCAATCAATTCTCACGAAAAGAACAAAAAGGAACACATGATAAAAGAAAATCATGTAAAGTTGCAAGGCTGCAGTTCATCCATTCATATGTCGGCCACGCATGCACGTGACTCAGCGTGGCACCTACCATTGCCAGAACCCCCTTCCATTATCTCCATTCTCTGCTCCAGCCTCCAAGGAGGCGTTGCCCATTTAAACCCTCCGGAGTTTATACCTGTACTATGAACAAGTTGGCACATAGTTTTAATCGAAACTAGTGGGTACAATAATACCTTGCATGCCACTGTCCTACCCCATGAGCCATTAGTACATACAAGCTATTTACATCATTTGCTCTTTCTTTTCCTTCTGAATTATGCATGGCAATTGGATGAGGATGCAGACAAACCCTATGGGTGATTCCTCCAACTAATTATGACGAGATAAAAACCGGAAATGAGCCCACCACAATTCAAGTATAAAGGTGTATTGATTGATGCACATAGGTTTACTGAGAAACGACAAAAAAACACCTAGGATTCTCCATGTAGTTGTAAAGATGGCAGTTTATCCATTCATGCCTCCCACACATGCATGTGACTTAGCACTGCCCCCTCCCCCCTCTTTCTCTCTGTTTCTCCATTTGTCTATCCTTTACCCATCTTCCTTCTATATGAATGAAATTAGGTATAACTTGTAGTAAAATATTGTTTATCAAAGAGCAATTACCATTGAACCCATGTAGGCTCAATGTATATTTTGGGTGGCCTCGCACGAGGTTAATTCAAACTATTACTACAGTATCAAGGTTCAAAACATGCTCACTACATTGTATTATGTTTTAGGTAATCGTGTCTTGGTACAAACAATTTCTCGTTTCGCTACCTTACAAGTACAATGTACACATGCATTTTAACCCAATTGTAATTGATCACATCAGAATAAGAAAATAAGGCATATTTGTCCATGAGCAAACCACAAAATTATCTGCCGATTATTTGTGGATACCTATCTATATCTCATACACTGTAATGTAGCAAAACGAGCAATCATACGATCTAGAACTCTCGGTAGAGATATTTGTTAAAAACTACCCTCTAAATTGATCTACTAAGGCTTATTAATCCACGAAAAGTATATTTTTGTGATTATTATTATTCCTAGATCTAACAGAGATTTAAGCAATGTCTCAAATAAACTTGGAAGAAAAAAAAGCCAAATATAAATTTTGATGTAAAATATAAGTACAGTTTATTGTGGGTGTATTTGCAAAGATATATGCCGTAATTATAACATTAAATATCGTCTTTAACATTTAGTGACATACTCAATTAATTGTTTAATTAAAAAATATGTAATCAATATATTGTGTTGAACAAATACATAAATGAGTAAATAAGTTTAATATAAATACATAAAAAAACATATTGTTTTATCAATCTCTGGACAACATCATGGACTAATCCATTATAACAAGACACATGATGATAAGAAAAATATGTCAGATAGAATAGACAGGCGTCTGACTTCATATGTGAACCAGACACTGACCTCATAGTTGGGAGTAATGGTACGAGATTAAGAAAGATCTTATATGACATCTTTCCTCCCTCTGACAAGTCATACGAAGAAATAGGATGGGCACCATTGAGAGAAATTGTTTTTCTATGTTGCACACATTCCCATATTTCATATATAATAATTTAAATTTAAATTTTCTTTTATTAAAAAATTGTGCGGTTACCGTGGTAAGTCATAAATTCTGATCTCCCCCTTCTCTAGCCAAATTCTGACAGCCAATTGAACAGCAAAATTGACATAAAAATCCTAATTAAACTTTTTTTCTGTGTGTATTTGTTTTCATTATACTTAGAAAATGCACACATACTTCTTTTTCAACCTGTAGGAGTCGGCCGTGACGCTTCAATCATCATCGCTTGATATAGACATGTCACTTGATTCTTGAACACCACAAGTTCCATCATCCATTCTTGTAGACCATGAATATTTTAATCATTCTTGTTCGAAGGCAATATAACTAAACTAAATGGTAGTAACAAATTGACCTGAAGACTGGCATGCTAAAGCTGGACTATGAAATTGTATGTTGAACTTTAGAAAATGTATACAGTCAGAAACAATCATAAAAAATTTGCCATTCTAATGTGGCATGATACAGTTATGTACAAACCATTTGTAGCCTTCATCTCTCATAAGTCTGGTTAGCCTTATCTAGTAACTTCAAGGTTTACTGAAAATAACTCGTATATGGCTTTGATCAAGACGGACAACTCACGTACATGGCTTGATCTGCAGATACTCTGCTTGTGGCATACTATACGACTTTGATCTACAGAGTATATATGGCCTTGGGTTTACCTTCTAATGCCGATGCGAACGAACAGGCGCGCCCACGGCTTGAACAGATCGGCGGAGCAAGCGTCAACGTGCTCTTGGCGGCGGGACACACTAGGGTCGTCCCAGGTGGCGCGATCAGTAATCTGGAACAAGGGCAAACCGAGCTGGCGTTCTAATTTTTTTTAATGCGATCTGGTTTTTTTCTAGCGTAAACAGCGGCACATTCTCCATTTTTCTATTTCCTTCATCAGCGCAGCCCATGTCGGATCGTTTCCTAGTCAGCCCCGTAAAACGCCCGTACTCGTCCGTGCGTGTAGCATTATTGACTAGTGCCAGGTGGTACGAATGGGTACAAAGGATTGGATGCAGCCCCGTGAGCAATTAGTACAGGTAGGCTACATTGTGCCACATTTCTCCCCGGATAATGGAGGGCAATTCCTCCAACCGGATTCTCACGAAAAGAACATAAGTAACACATGATAAAAAACCTATGCTGAAAAGCCCTAGTGGATAGTTTTGCAAAAGGGGAAATCAATATTGCCAGACTTAATTATGGCATAATTACTTTGATACCAAAAACCAATGATGCTAAACAAATTCAGAAATTTAGACCTATTTGTCTGTTAAATGTTAGTTTTAAAATCATTACTAAAATACTAATGAATAGGCTGGCTAAATGTGTGGCCCCTGTGATCTCCAGAACCCAAACTGCCTTTATTAAGGGCAGATACATAATGGAGGGGATAGTAATCTTGAATGAGGCCTTGAATTCTTTTCACAAGAATAAAGAAGATGCCCTAATATTCAAAGTAGATTTTGAGAAGGCGTATGATAAAATAAAATGGCCCTTTGTGATTCAAATGTTAAAAATGAAAGGATTTCCTGATAAATGGTGTGACTGGGTAATGGAAACTATGAGAGGGGGGCATGTTGGAGTTAAAATGAATGATGAAATTGGCCCATATTTTAAAACGTTTAAGGGTTTAAGGCAAGGAGATGCTATGTCACCTTTACTATTTGACATAGCCACTGATGCCTTAGCCACTTTAATGAGTAATGCTCTGAAACATGATTTGGTTAAGGGGGTATTAAGTAAAAGAGAAGACAAAGGGGATTAATATGTTACAATATGCTGATGACACTATATTCTTGATCAAAGATGAGGTGGATAGTGTGAAAAATCTCAACCTTATTCTAGGGACTTTTGAGCAAATGTCTGGGCTCAAAATCAATTTTCATAAAAGTGAATTGTTACTGTTTGGCAAGGCCAAAGAGAAACAAATGATTTATCAAGAAATTCTGACATGTAAAATGGGGAGTTTACCTATTAAATACTTAGGAATGCCTGTGTCAGAAACCAGAATCAGGAACACACACTGGGATTGTGTGACTGACAAAATTGAAAAAAGATGTGGATGCTGGCAAGGGAAGTTGCTGGGCTCCATTGCGGGTAGAATCACTCTGGTGCAAGCATGCCTGACCAATATTCCTTTATTCATGATGTCCTTTTATGTTGTGCCCAAAGGGGTTATAAAGAAAGCAGATTTTTTTAGGTCCAGGTTGGTATGGCAGGAAGATGAGAATGTTAAAAAGTATCACCTAGTGAAATGGAAAGAGTGTTGTTTACCTAAAGAGGTAGGTGGTTTAGGGATACTGAATCTTGAAATTATGAATATTGCACTTCTTGCTAAATGGTTTTGGAAAATGGAGACTAAGGAAGGTCTTTGGCAGGATATATTGGATGAAAAATATAGAAAAGGTGGTTGTTTGGCTCTAGTAAGCAAGAAGCCTGGGGACTCCCAATTTTGGGCTAACTTGCTGAAAATTAAGGAGATCTTCTACAAATTTGTTAAGAAAAAGGTGGGGAATGGGAGAAACACTAGGTTCTGGGAAGATTCCTAGGTTGATGATAAACCTTTAAGAGATGCTTATCCTAGATTGTATGATATAAGTTTCGACCACAATATTACTGTGGAAGAGGCCATACAGAAAGGATGGCATGGGTTCAAATTTAGAAGGACCTTATATGGGGAGACTCTAAGGCTATGGAATTGCCTCAAAAGGAGATGTGAGGAAATTCAAATGCAGGGAGGGGCAGACAAAATTCTTTGGACCCTCACTGCTGACCATAGGTTTTCTGTGGGGTCCCTTTATAGGAAATTGATTACTGTAGGGATGAAATTCCCCCAGAAATACCTATGGAAATCCAAGGTGCCTGCAAAACTGAAAGTGTTTTTATGGTTAGTTAACAAAAAAAAAGTATTCTAACTAGAGATGTGTTATTGAAAAAAGGTTGGAAGGGAGGAAAGGAATGTGTTCTTTGTGGGAAAGATGAATCAATTGATCATTTGCTTTTTTCTTGTCCTGCTGCTTCATTGTTATGGAGTCTGGTCAGGTGTGTGTGGATTTAAAACTGTTCCATTAAATGTAAAAGACTGCTTTCGGGATTGGATTAGGAAATTTAATAAAGAAGACAAGAAAATGATTCTGGTGGGGATTTCAGCCCTGTTTTGGGCAATTTGGAAAAGCAGGAATGCGATTATTTTTGAAAAGAAAAGGATAATGATCCTTTCTATATTGTCAAAATGATGTGCAGGTGGTTAACTGACTGGTCCATTCTGCAGATAAAGGAGCCATCAAAAAAAATGCCGGAGCTGGGAGCAAGGGTGCTAGAACGGGCAGCAAGTGAGGTGTTCACAGCCAAGCAAGGGTGGAAGATCAATGTAGCTAGGCTGGAATGAAGAAACTCTTGTGGTGGTGGCCCTAAAGTGTGTTGTTCTTCTAGTTGCTGGGCTCCTTCAGCTCCATGGCTGCTTTTGATGTAATAATGTTCGTTGTAGGTTGGATTCCGTCGTCGCTGGTGAACTTGTGTTGGGTAATTGCGCGGTTTGGATGGCCTGTGTTGGCCTTCTGGGATATTGCGATGTCATGCTGGTAGCATTTTAGTACTCTTTTTTAGGCTGAATCTGGTTGTGAACTTTGATGGTTTTCAGTAATGAAAATCGGAAGGGGCAAGCCCTTCTTTAATCAAAAAAATGATAAAAAACCTATGCAGTTGCGAGGTTACAGTCCATCCATTCATATGCCGCACACGCATGCACGTGACTCAGGGTAGCACCTACCACTATCATTCATATGCCGCACACGCATGCACGACACCCACCGAAACCCCTTCCATTATCTCCATTCTCTCTGCTCCCGCCTCTAAGAAGCATCCATGGCGTTGGCCATTTAAACCCTCCTATTCCCCTCCTCAAACTCCAAGCCACATATCCTCTTCTCTGTCCCCTGCCTATCCTCCTCAAACAATAAACTTGAGGAGAAGATCGCTACCAAGTACACAGTTCCAAGCACACAGGGACAGTGGGACACTGTCATCGTCTACCAAGTACGAGCAGAAGATCGCTACGAAGCTGCAGACACAGAGACGAGTAAAGCTCTCGCTGTCCTGCTACTCCTCGTCTCGCTTACTCTGAGTTCCGGCGTTGGCTTCTGCGATGGGAGGAGCGGCAAGCACTGGAGGCAGAACAGAGGACCCTTCACCACCACGTTCAGAGGAAAGGGAGAGGGAAGAGCGGCGGCTCCCATTCAGACAGGCTGTACGCAGAGGGCACCAGAGTCCAGCAATGCCAACACCACTGAGTAAAGGTGGTGGGAATGGTCATGTGTCGCCCTTTCAGGAATTTCAAAAAATCATAGTTTTTTTTAAGTTTTCATAATTTTTTAAAATGTTCACACTTTGTTTTTAAATCGTATTTTTCATTAAGTGTCCATGTTTTCAAAAAATGTTTGGAATTTTAAAAAGTTTATTGTTTTAATTTTTTTTCAAAAATATTTCTCTTTTATAGCAAAATGTTACTCCCCCGTCCAAAAATACTTGTCTAGATACATCCCCTTTTACCCATTTTGATGACAAGTATTTTCGGACGGAGGGAGTATATTTAAAAAAAATCAAACAGAAAACGTATTACAGTGCCTGTTCGCTATAGTATGCCAGCGCCTCCGGCTGCTATAGTTCAGCGTGCGTAATGGGCCGGCCCAGCCAGGAAACTCTGCAAAACAGAGCTGATTTGATGCAGAGTGTGCCGCATAGGCGCTCTCACATCAGCACCCCAGAGGAGGAGAGGATTCATGGAGGCACGCCCTCCTAGACTGCATGATGTCTCGGTGCATCTGGGCACTATCTGATGAGTGCATGGTGGAGAAGGTGAATTTGAATCAAAACACCAATGCCAAGAACTGGCTGTTTGAGTTATCCGATGATCTATCGTAGAAGGAATTTGTGCTCTTGGTGGTAACCCTCTGGGCAGTGTGGAGATCAAGGAGAAAGCTATCTACGAGGATTTGTTCCAAAGTCCGACGTCAACAAATATGTTCATACAATCTTACATCGCTGATCTGGAAGCCATTGCTATGCGAGGCAGAATACAGTGAGGGAATCAGTAGCGCGCCCAGCTCACTGGATACAGCCACCAGAGCTGTTTTTCAAGATTAACGTTGATGCCTCGGTGGCCAGGAACCGGGGGCCGTTGCTGCCATATGCCACGATCACGAAGGTAAATTCCAGGGTGCCTCGTCAATGGTGATCAGAGGGGTTACTACTGATCCTTCATCTCTGGAAGCCTTGGCAGTTCGGGAGGCACTAGCCCTCGCTGATGATCTAAACCTGCAAAGAATTCACGTGGCCTCCGATTGCAAGGTGGTGGTGGATGACATCAAGCATCGGAACATGGCTAGCTATGGAGCTATCATAATAGATCATAGTATTTCTTTTAGTTCTTGCAATTCTGTCCATGAGCCTAGGAGTTCGAATTTCGAGGCTCACAATCTAGCGAAGTGAGGTCTGAAGTTAGGGGTGGGCTGCCATGTTAGGTTAGGGCACCCGGCGATCTTCGTTTTATCCCTGTAAACATTATGACAACTTGAATAAAGCTTCGCGGGATTGTCTAAAGAAAACATCAGCACCCCAGAAATCAGTACTCCCTCTGATCCTCTTTAGTGTGCGTATAACTTTTTTTGTGTTTTCTCTCAAATGGTCTGCGCGATGCACTTTCTGAGCGATTGTTTCCTATCCTACCCCTGATTTACTGCTTTGCATGCAAACCAGCAGTAACTACTCACGTTGTCCCATGTGCCATGCCTTGCATGCAGAGATGAGCTGCTGTACTCATGCGGTGGAGGGAACGAGGAAAAGGAAGAAGGACCAATCAACTAACGCTCGCATGCGCGCAGCTATAGCAATCCATCTTTCCCCGTATGGTGCATGCAACCACAGGGGCAAATTAGTCAAAAATGTTTGAACAGAGTCTCTTCTTGGTATCCGGGCTTGCACTTAGGCGCACACTAAAAAGGAACGGAGGGAGTAATTAAGGATTACCCCTTGCAAAGGTCACTCCCCACGTTCTCAGGTGCTAGCAAGCGTGCGCATTGCATGTGCTTCACTTGACTTAACCTGAAAGTTTTCATCTTTTTTCGTAGATTTGTTTATTCGTATCATTTTATCTTCTAAACCTTGCGTCCAAAAACGGAACTGTTTTGACTATTGGATTTCTCTCATCAAGATCTTCGCATCAGATCACATATTAATAGATTTCGATGAATTTTTTCACAAAAAAAAACCGAAAATTGAAAACCAAAAGACATGCAATCTAAGAATCACATACTTAATCTACTATATCTAAATAGCTAGCCCCCACTACTAGGAATTTTCTTGCTTCTCCTTGAGCCACATCACCTAAATTAATTTAACCATTGGATATGCCCAATCAGACTACAATAGCCATTGGATCTTTCCATTAAGAGCCACCAACGCATGCATGCAGTGCATGTAGTAAATGATGCCTAAGGAGTGTTTTAATCAAGAAAAAACAGATGCATGCATGCAAGTCATACTCCAGTGCTGGCACTATGAAAGAAAGTGATGCATGCATGCATATTTGTTTTGTTTTCGGCCAATTCTGCACATATACATAGAGATGACATTTATTTATTTAAAAATGTTGATAACAAATTGTCTTGGTACAAGAGAAATTCTAAAGACACTAGCTAGGTTGATTAGTTCAACCCAGTTTTCATTTCATACAAATTCCCGCAGCAACGCGCGGGGCATTCTTCTAGTATACAACAAAGTCTGCTTCTGCTAAAAAACTCCTTAATATACAACAAAGAAATATCAATTTAATTTTTTCACAGAACCCTGCACAACAAGGTAAATTCAAATTAAATTTCAAAAATTTGCCGCAGAAAATGATTAAGAGGGAGGGAGGATACGGGATCAAACCATTGAGATCATAGTTGGGAGTAAAGCACGCCACCGTTGATTAAGTTGATTAGTTATTTGAACCTAGAATTATGCATTCACATAATTAAGTAACATACATGCTAGTGGTGAATCCAGACCCCCTGTAACGCTTTAACCTATTGCAGTTTCCATCGGTTTTCATTATTCTCTTGTTCTTTACTTTCAATCTTGCGCACTTTAATTCTTGTCAAAACACTCTTGCAATATTTCCTCCTCTGCACCGTTTTTGCTTTGGACCGCATTTAACTTGCAGGTCAATTGCTTTAAACTTCTACAAGAGGCAAATACCATTTCCTAAGCTCTCTGTGGGATCGGTACTCTTACTTCGAAAAGGCTACAACTCAACATTGTGCACTTGCAAAGCATCAGGGATCAAACCATTGGCCTCGTGGATGGGGGTAAAGCACGCCCAAAATTGAGACAAAAATAGCTTTTTGTCATTATCTAAGGTGTACATACTTAATACAACATGAGAAAAATGAATTGAAATATCATTTGAAAATTTTGTCGCAAAAATCTACTTCATGTACAATAAGTGAAATTTAAATTCAAGTTATGCTTGGAATTGCTATCTCTAAAATGATTGAGCGGGAGAGAGGGTGGCAGATCAAACACCCGACCTCGTGGTTGGGAGTAAAGCATGCTCATCCTTGAGATAAGACGGTTTCTATATTATTATATATGCCCGCATATTTCATATATAAACTGACAAATTCAGATTACGTTTGGAAATTTTATCCAAAGACTGTCATTTTCCTAGGGAACCAGTGGAACTGCAAAAATGACATGGAGATCCTAATGAACTTCCTTTTTGCATTTATGATTCCTGCGTAGCATTTGTAGAACCAAACCAAGGAATTGAATGCCGTGAGGGATATGCCATGATCATTGCTCAGGTAGGTAGGTTACCTGAAGAAGAGCGGCAGTGAAGAGATTCACGGGTCATTTCCCACACAGCACAGGAATCATGCATGAAAACAATGTGGATCCACACATAGTTAAGCGCCATACCGAACTTGTGGTTACAATTGTTGCAAGTGCTCCAAAGAATACCCTAAAACACACGATGACAGCAGAATGCTATGGAGCAAGGAGACGGATTAGATTCAATCACCATGCATGCATACTCATTCTGTCTGTGCACTAAACTAGTGGCAAACGGGTCGAATAGGTACAAATGATTATTATTTTTAGGAACAGGCACAAGCAGCGTCCGGCTTTAAATTAATAAAGGCAACAAGGCCGAAACATTGTCATAGTCATACATACCAAAGTCTGAAGATCAAACAGGGATACAAATCGCGACTCAAAAACGAGCGCTAAAGTTGCAAGAGATACAGCAAAATGAAACGCCAACTTAGCCGCGTCTGTGGACTGCGCGGAGATGTTTGATCTTTGCCAGAATCGTCGCCTTCGCCTGGACGCCATTGCTGAAAAAACAAAGCCCATTTGAAAATATAATTAGCAGGGTGGGGTACAAAGGATTGGATGCCACCTTCATGCCCCGTGAGCCATTAGTACAGGTAGGCTACATTATCGATCTGGCACATTTCTTCATGGATAATGGAGGGCAATTCCCACAACCGATTCTCACGAAAAGAACAAAAGCAACACATGATAAAAGAAAAACTCTGTGCAGTTGCGAGGCTGCAGTTCATCCATCCATTCATATGCCGCTCACGCATGCACGTGACTCAGGGTGGCACCCACCAGAACCCCTTCCATTATCTCCATTCTCTCTGCTCCGGCCTCCAAGAAGCATCCATGGCGCTGGCTATTTAAACCCCTCCACTTTCCCTCCTCAGACTGCAAGCCACATACACAGTCTGGACACTGCCATCATCTAAGAACAAGATACTGATCGATACGAAGCTGCAGACGCAGAGATGAGCAAAGGTCTCGCCGTCCTGCTACTCCTCGTCTCGCTTGCTCTGAGCTCCGGCGTCGGCTTCTGCGACGCGAGGAGCGGCAAGCACTGGAGGCAGAACAGAGGACCCTCCTCCAGCTCCATGTTCAGAAGGAAAGGAAAAGGGAAGAACGGCGGCGGTTCCCCTTCCCACAGCCACAGGCAGTACGGCAAAGGGCGTCAGAGTCCTGCAATGCCAGCGCCGCCAAGTCCAGGCGGTGGTCATGGCTATGCGTCGCCGTCTCCACCACCGCCATCGCTGCCACCACAAGCACCGTCTGTGCCACGGTCGCCGCCACCACCTCTGCCCCCGTCGTTGCCGCCACAAGCACCGCCATCGGACGAGCCGTCGCAGGGCACGGTGTTCAGCGTGGTTGCTTTAGGAGCGCGGGGTGACGGAGTTACGGATGATACTCAGGTAACCACCAGCACTACCTCTGAAAATACTCTGCTTTCAAATAAACAACATTTGCACCTGAAAAATACAATTTTCAAGTTAGTATGCTGCAGGGACAATCTTGCAAAAATTAGTCTTCTAAAAATAATACTTGTACTCCCCGTGATTGCACAATCACGTTATTGTTTCTTAGTAAGCTGCACGTCATATGCCATCTGGAGCTGGAATATTACATGTCAGGACAAGTGTGTATAATGCAACAACCGTGATTTGTCTTTATGTTTAGATTGTTTTTTTCTCACATGATTGGGCATATGTCTTTACTCATCATGCTGGATTCTAGTACTGTATTTAGTTGGGGTCTATGAGTAAAAGAAGGTATCATGTCGATGAATGACTCACAAGAATAAAAGCTTTCTATAGCAATTGCATTCTTGCAAGACATTTTTCTTTTTTTTCAAAGCATTCTTGCAAGACATTTTATATGTGCCCGGAAAAAATATGTGCAGGAAAAAAATATAAGTGCCAGAAAGGAACTGAAGTTTTGCGGTTCCCTAAGAATATGACAATCCTCAAATTTAGTAGAGTTATTGGTTCTTTTTATCGGTTCTTGATGTTTTTCTTGTTTTTAAAGAGAATCGTCTCGATCAGAAAACTTAAAGACCAAACTAAATTATACTATGGGTTCTCACCAAGGAATTACCCTAATTTTCCAATCAACACAAACTTGGAATTTTGAAAATAAATATGCATTTTTTTCCTTATATTTCCTTTTAAGGCAAGAAGTTATGTCTTGTACCCATGTACCGATCACAATAGCAAAGAAGTGTTCAGTAAACAATGCTATGGAGTGCACTTGAAATCTGACCTACACAGTTGGTATCACCAATTCACCATGCATGCCATGATATGATGACACACTACATTATCCTTTCCCAACAAAGATTGAACATAATTATTACGTATTATCTATATATTGCAGGCTTTTGAAGCAGCATGGGCAGCAGCGTGCAAGGTGGAGGCATCGACGGTTCTTGTACCACCTGAACTCGAGTTCGTTGTTGGCCCAATCTCATTTTCGGGGCCTAACTGCAAACCTAACATTCTGTTCCAGGTAACATTATTCCTTATCCCAAAGCATATATACACACCAGAAATAAGTCCTCCATTACTTGAAGGAAGTCAACAACTATACACCAGAGTATTATCATGGTTGTTGTTTGATGCTCTTTGCACGCTTACCAAAGTATAGACAGACATTCAACTCAATCAGAATATTCTGTTTGGAGGTTGTAATTGAAACTCTCTGAAGCTCTACAATATGCCCAATCCAGATTACTTGCTAGTACATTCCAATCGGTGTGTTAGTTATGCAACAACAAATTAAATAAGAAGTGCTGGTTTTAAATGTCGTGTTTTCGTTTTGTAGCTGGATGGAACCATTTCGGCTAAAACTGGCGCGAGAGCGTGGGGCTCCGGTTTGCTTCAGTGGCTCGAGTTCACAAAACTAAATGGGATATCAATTCAAGGCAGTGGTGTCATAAATGGTCAGGGTAAAGAATGGTGGACCTATTCAGATTCAAATGATGATGATGATGATATGGACTCAGTAAGGCCTGACCATCTAACAGCTTCCTTACTTAATAAACAACTCAAAAGTAGACAAATCTAATTGCTTACTTTGGATGCTTCCAACAGTACACTGATCAGGAGCTGGAGAAGATGCCACAGATTAAACCCACGGTAAGCACATTATTAATTTTCTATTGCAGAACTTGAATATCTTTGAAGTTGCATACCAGAACAAATTAAGCAGCTAGTGGTTGCGTACTCTGCTATGCAGGCGCTAAGGTTTTACGGCAGTTCCGATGTCAGAGTAACTGGTATCAGCATCATCAACAGCCCGCAGTGCCATCTGAAGTTCGATAGCTGTCAGGGAGTCATGGTTCATAACCTCACCATCTCTTCCCCTGAGAATAGCCCCAACACTGATGGAATACACCTGCAAAACTCCAAGGATGTCAACATTCACCACACTGACCTGGCCTGCGGTAATGTTCCTCGCAATTTTATTTTATTTTGCGATGTCACAAAACTTGATTCGAGCAGTTAGGATGTACCACGTAATGTCCTATCCAGATATAATATAGAGAGCAGTAGGATAATCTGTATACAGAACCACAAGAAGTTGACATGAAATATTTACCTTGTGCAATGCAGGTGATGACTGCATCTCCATCCAGACAGGCTGCAGCGACGTAAACATACATAATGTGAACTGCGGACCAGGCCATGGGATCAGCATTGGTGGCCTAGGGAGGTACAACACCAAGGCATGTGTCTCCAACATCACTGTAAGAGATGTCAACATGTTCAAAACAATGACCGGTGTCAGGATCAAGACTTGGCAGGTAATCACTAACCCCGACCTCTAAGGACCACTGAATTTACATATATCTGACCACACTGAGTTGCCAATGTAGGGTGGCTCAGGGCTGGTCCAGGGCATAAGGTTCTCCAACATACACATGTCAGAGGTTCAGACGCCCATCATGATCGACCAGTTCTACTGCGACAAAACATCGTGCACGAACCAGACCTCGGCGGTGGCGGTCTCGGGCGTGCAGTACGAGAACATCCGGGGGACTTTCACGATCAAGCCCGCCCATTTCGCGTGCAGCGACAGCTCGCCGTGTTCGGAGATCACCCTGACCGGGATACAACTGAGACCCCTGGTAGTGCCTCAGTACCACACATGCAGCAGCCCCTTCTGCTGGCAGGCCTTCGGGGAGCTGTACACTCCCACCATCCCTCCTATTTCATGCTTGCAGCTCGGCAAGCCGGCCGGGAACCGCGTGCTGTCGGACCACGATCAGTGCTGAAACACTCTAGACGATCCAGAAACTCTTGGGTGGTGTGGATACATACAGCTTTTGTTAGGATGTGGATGTCATGGCATGTACCACATTTGTTTTTGATAAGTATAGAATAGTGCTCGTGCAGCATCTGCAGTGTTGTAGTATGATGCAGTGTAGTTGTAGGAGATGCCTGAAAAGTGAGAAGAAACGCAAGGCCATTAGTGTGATCAATCTATGAGAGCACCCATATGAAATTACAAATATGGCGACTACCCATCATTATAAAAACCTATCGATATGACAGCAAAGATGGTGAAGAAGGTGATGCCACCAACATATTTGTTTCTATGGCCGAAGTCTCATGCTTAAATCTGGCTATTCAAGGCATGAACTTCAGGTTACCTTGGCGATATAACCGTCCGATCAATGTATTCTCCAACTTCCCGAGGCTACCACTGTAAGACTTGGCATGGAAGCTACACCAACTAACAAAACCACTCCTAGTCTCCTGCCAGCTTGGCACAGCATACTTACTGGAAACTTACAGGCACCTTGGATCTTAAGAAAACACATCACTCCATGTTGTTTGAGTTCTCAGCATGATAAGAGATGTTGCCAGCAGCTTAAATGAAATGGCTGCAAGTGCAATAGTTGTAGGATAGAAATAAAATGACCAGAAAAAAGAACTCAAGTTGTACTGCCAGGCAACGAAGGAAAGGCCAACAATAGTATAACATCTCAAATTGTCTCCAATTTCAAACTTGAAAAACTTATAAACTGGTGAAACATAGCTGCAATCAAATGACAGAATGCTGCAATATTGGAGGTTTCCTAACTTTCGTTGCCTGCTCAAAGGAATAAGCAATCTCAATAAGCATCGGCTCTGATCCTTTCAACCCCCCAAAGCAAATCGCAAAAGGAACGCCGTTTGAAGCATATCCAGCTGGGACGGTTATTGCTGGATAGCCGCCGATGGCAAGCAGGCTATGAGCAGACGCGCCGGGTGCGACGATCGCGTCCAGTTGATTGGCTCGCATTATCTTCTCAAGGCCTTCCTCACACAGTTTGTTCAGTTTGGCAATGGCACGCTCCTCAGCAGGACCAATGCCATTTGTTGCTTCAGACTGCAGAAGGTAACTCTGGCCAAATTCAGCCATCCTTTCCTGTAAAAAATGTTTCAAGAGTATCATATTCAAAGTTAAGGAAGAATAAACCCGTAAATGAGGTGCACATTGAGTAATTACCTCGACAGGGTTCTTGTTGTTGAAGTCAATTATGTCTGATAATGATCTAACAGGTGAGGTAGCCAGTTCAGACAAGTAAGAGTTGAGGGACAGCTTGAACTCGGCGAGCATAAGAGCACGTTCGCCGCTTTGTACCGCATCATTGATGACTTTCATGGTTGGTATCTCAAGATTGTCCACCAAGATGGCCCCCAGTTGCCTTTCAGTTTTTTAACAACATAAAGGAGTTAGGAACAGCGAATGTATCTTTAGAAAGAGAAACATCAACAGAAAGCAATAAGCACATAACAAGTCATAATTCATCCCTTCCTTAATTCAAGTCCTCCTTCGATGTTGATATTGTCATCTACTATTTTGCAATTTTGAAAAATGGCGTTTGGGACGTGGACCCACATGTCTTTCTCACAACCTGTGGCATTTTCAGAACTACAAAGCTTGCAGTGGCATCTGTGCCTTAGCTTGTAACTCTTGCCATCTTAGAAGCTCATACTAATAGTTTTGAGAGTATAATGTTCCCCTGATGCAGAATAGGATTCAGAGCGTATTGAGCCTCCGAAACAACGTTCTGGTGCACCACTCATTAGATGTCTGGCTTATCATAAGCGTCGATCCAGCTTAAAGCGAAGCGCCATCTAAATGATCGATATCGAAGAATAACAAGTATGTCATCAAACAAGAAGAGTGCTGAACTACCTCATAGTGTTTAAAGTGGTCTCTGAACACCTTTTCTTGGATGGAGCCTGGGGCGAACCGGAAGAAGTCCTTCCTGAGAATCCCAACCCTCTTGCCCCTTAGACCATCTATGTTCAAGAATTGCCCATAACCGCCTTTCGGGATATACCGAGATGCCGTGCGAGTTGCCTCCGCATCCCGTGGATCATAGCCTACCATTGCCTCCAACACATGCACTGCATCTGAAACTGTCCTACATATTGGCCTGCATCAAGTAAACTACATCAGTAAGAAATAATTAAAATCGGCGTCATCAGATAAATGTAAGTGAGCAAACACGGCACATTGCAACTATCTAATCTTACTGCTGGATTACTCGACATAAGTGGATGCCACATTTCTGAAAGGTAATTAAATTCAGTTAAGCAATGCACAATGTAATGATGTTTGGATCAAATTCAGATAGTAAAATCACACCCCTCCGCTTAACCGATGACCAATGTAAACATTTAGCATAATTTTTACCCGATTGTGTCCATCCTTGGAGATATGATGATCACGCCGGCGCGGCTTGTGAGGCCGACCGTCGGCTTGATTCCGACAACGGAGTTGAAGCTGGACGGGCACATGATGGAGCCGTCCGTCTCCGTCCCAATCGTCACCGCCACCATGTTCGCCGCCGCGGCAATGGCGGAGCCGCTGCTGGACGCGCACGGCGTCGCTGACGGCACATACGGATTCTGCAGCAGCAACGCAATTAGATCACAATGCGTTCATTCAGAGTCAAAATTGAACATGTCAAGTTGCGATTCAAGCTTCCAAGCAAAGGAGAAGCAGAGAAAATTCGTGAAGGAGGCAAGAGGGAAGGGGAGGCTCTGCTGCTCACAATGCCCTGGCCGGCGCGGGGGCTCCAGCCGGCGGGGATGCGGGGGCCGCGGAAGTTGCACCACTCGCTGAGGCTGGCGGTGCCGAGGACGACCGCGCCGGCGCGCCGGAGCCTCTCGACCACGCCGGCGTCGCGGGCGGGGCGGGACCCGACCAGCGCGAGCGACCCGGCCGTCGCGTTCAGCCTCCCGGATCCGTCGCCGGCCGCCGCGATGTTGTCCTTGATCAGCACGGGGATGCCGTGGAGAGGCGGGAGCGCCGCGCCCTCGAGCTCGAGGCGGGCGGCGTCGGCGCGGTCGGCTGCGGCGAGCGCGCCATCGGCATCGATCTCGACGACGGCGTGGAGGGCCGGGTCGAGGGACGCGATGCGGCGCAGGTAGAGCTCGACGAGGCCGCGGGAGGTGAGCTCGCCGGTGGCGAAGGCGCGGTGGATGGACTCGACCGTGGCCTCCTCCAGCACGAACGCGGCGGCCGTGGAGGCCGCGGCGGCCGTGGAGGCCGCGGCCGCCGCGAGGAGCAGCGGCAGCAGGTGGCGCAGGGGAGGCGGCATTGCCAGTGGTGTGTGTAAGAGGTGGCGATGCGGGAAGACTAACCGTTGACTTTGCAATCAAATGGTATTCGAACCTCTCGCAGATCCCCGCAATCGTCCGCGGACAGAGACGGAGTATTTTTTTCATAAGCCGGATGACGTTCATGCAAACACGACCAAAATTCATAGAAACATGACGGATTTCATATAAACACAACGGATTTCATACAAACACGATGAATTTCATTACATTTCAAATATCTAAAATAAAAAAAGACCCGTCCATAAACCTATCCTACGGTGACGGCGCCCGGCGTCCAAGCCCGTGTCATCCTTCATCCGTCGTCTCTATGAGCACCGGCGATAAGACCAATGAAGTAAAGATGCAGTCTCCGGCGATGAAGAGTAGAATACGGGAGACGGATCGGCCCACATGGGACAGCAGGCATCGCCGCCTGCCGTGGCCTACTCATCCTCGGAGGAGTCCGCTCCTTGTCCGTCGTCGGTGGACGTGAGGTCCATGAGGGAAATAGTGGTGCCGGCGTTGTCGTCATCCGACCGGGTCGGCTGATGGTTCGCCGGCAGCGCAGCTGACGTTGTTCTCGTGCGTGATCGCCTACATCTGCGCCTCCGTGGTTGCCGCTTCCTGGCGAGCGGCGGTTTGAGCGCGGACGGCATCATAGATGGCACGCTGCTCCGCGACAAAATTTGGGTTCGTCATGGCCTTGATCGCCAAGGCCTTCTCGCTCGCGTGCTCGCCGTAGATCTGGCCCTCAGCCAGCAGGTGCTGCTCCAGGAGGAACATATTGTACCGTTGTTCCTCCTGCGTCTGTTGGAACGTCGACAAAGGCGCCGGACCAGGATGCACCTCCGCCATGGCAACGTTTAAGTGCGGCTCCTCCATGGTGAAGCCCTTGCATAGGAGGCGCGGGAGCCGGGGCGGAGTCGTCGGAGCCCGTCTCCATCGTGGTGTCGTCCTCGTCGTCGGAGACCTAGGGAGACACTTGCACTATTGTTATTTTCATATCATTCGGTCGTGAAAGTGAAAGACAATAATGATGATGATTTGATGAAGTGATTGAGACGAAGAAAAGCTGATATGAACTCCTTTTGTCTTTGTTTTTGTAAATATGTCTAGCTCATTGTTGTTGCTCAGTATTATTATGAGTAACATGTATGTGATGAAAATTAGAGATTATAGTTGCTCATGTTATGTTTAAATAGCTAGAACTGGATAATGATTTATCTTGAGTGTTAACATGCATTGAAATGGTTATGATGTACTATGATAGTATGGTATCTCCCTCTGAATGATTTGAGTGGCTTGACTTGGCATATGTTCATGGATGTAGTTGATTCAAAACCAACATAGCCTCCACGATATTTATGTTTATGGTGTTTGATATCCTACTCATGCTCGTATTCAATGTTAATTATTCTCAATGGATGTTTATGACCGTTTTCACTCTCTGACTGGTCGTTTCTCAATTTATTACTAGTCTTCACCTGTATTAAGCGAGTACTATTTGTGCATCCAAATCCTTAAACCCAAGTTGTTCCAGATGAGTCAACTATATCTACCTATATGTGGTATTACTCTGCTTTCCAAATAAATTTGCATGTGTCATCTCTAAACATTCAAAAAAGCATTTTTTTGTGCCTGTATCGCTCATGAAGCGACATGGGGCGGTCAGTATCTTCTGTTGGGGAACGTTGCAGAAAATAAAAATTTCCTACGGTTTCACCAAGATCCATCTATGAGTTCATCTAAGCAACGAGTGAAAGGAGAGATGCATCTACATACCACTTTGTAGATCGCGAGCGGAAGCGTTCAAAAGAACGGGGTTGAGGTAGTCGTTCTCGTCGTGATCCTATCACCGGAGATCCTAGCGCCGAACGGACGGCGCCTCTGCGTTCAACACACGTACGGTCAGCGTGACGTCTCCTCCGTCTTGATCCAGCAAGGGGGAAGGAGAGGTTGATGATGATCCAGCAGCACGACGGCGTGGTGGTGGATGTAGCAAAACTCCGGCAGGGCTTCGCCAAGCTGCTGTGGGAGGAGGACGAGGTGTAGCAGGGGGAGGGAGGCGCCAAGACTTGGGTGCGGCTGCCCTCCCCCCTGCCCTCCTTTATATAGGCCCCCAGGGGGGGCGCCGGCCCTGGGAGATGCAATCTCCCAAGGGGGCGGCGGCCAGGGGGGTGGAGTGCCCCCCAAGGCAAGTGGTGCGCCCCCCCACCTAGGGTTTCCAACCCTAGGCGCAGGGGGGCCCAAGGGGGGCGTACCAGCCCACTAGGGGCTGGTTCCCCTCCCACTTCAGCCCACGGGGCCCTCCGGGATAGGTGGCCCCACCCGGTGGACCCCCGGGACCCTTCCGGTGGTCCCGGTACAATACCGGGTGACCCCGAAACTTTCCCGATGGCCGAAACAGCACTTCCTATATAGTCTTCTTTACCTCCGGACCATTCTGGAACTCCTCGCGACGTCCAGGATCTCATCCGGGACTCCGAACAACATTCGGTTTGCTGCATACTCATATTCATACAACCCTAGCATCACCGAACCTTAAGTGTGTAGACCCTACGGGTTCGGGAGACATGCAGACATGACCAAGACGGCTCTCCGGTCAATAACCAACAGCGGGATCTGGATACCCATGTTGGCTCCCACATACTCCTCCATGATCTCATCGGATGAACCACGATGTCGAGGGTTCAAGCAACCCCGTATACTATTCCCTTTGTCAGACGGTATGTTACTTGCCCGAGACTCGATCGTCGATATCCCAATACCTCGTTCAGTCTTGTTACCGGCAAGTCACTTTACTCGTACCGTAATGCATGATCCCGTGACCAGACACTTGGTCACTTTGAGCTCATTATGATGATGCACTACCGAGTGGGCCCAGTGATACCTCTCCGTCATACGGAGTGACAAATCCCAGTCTCGATCTGTGTCAACCCAACAGACACTTTCAGAGATGCCTATAGTGCACCTTTATAGTCACCCAGTTACGTTGTGACGTTTGGTACACCCAAAGCACTCCTACGGTATCCGGGAGTTACACGATCTCATGGTCTAAGGAAGAGATACTTGACATTGGAAAAGCTCTTCAAAACGAACTACACGATCTTGTGCTATGCTTAGGAATGGGTCTTGTCCATCACATCATTCTCCTAATGATGTGATCCCGTTGTCAATGACATCTAATGTCCATAGTCAGGAAACCATGACTATCTGTTGACCAACGAGCTAGTCAACTAGAGGCTTACTAGGGACGTATTGTGGTCTATGTATTCACACGTGTATTACGATTTTCGGATAATACAATTATAGCATGAATAAAAGACAATTATCATGAACAAGGAAATATAATAATAATCCTTTTATTATTGCCTCTAGGGCATATTTCCAATAGTCTCTCACTTGCACTAGAGTCAATAATCTAGTTACATTGTGATAAATCGAACACCCATAGAGTTCTGGTGTTGATCATGTTTTGTTCGCGAGAGAGGTTTAGTCAATGGATCTGCGACATTCAGATCCGTATGTACTTTGCAAATATCTATGTCTCTAGCTTGAACATTTTCACGAATGGAGTTGAAGCGACGCTTGATGTGCCTGGTCTTCTTGTGAAACCTGGGCTCCTTGGCAAGGGCAATAGCTCCAGTGTTGTCACAGAAGAGTTTGATCGGCCCCGACGCATTGGGTATGACTCCTAGGTCGGTGATGAACTCGTTCATCCAAATTGCTTCATGCGCTGCCTCCGAGGCTGCCATGTACTCCGCTTCACATGTAGATCCCGCCACGACGCTCTGCTTGCAGCTGCACCAGCTTACTGCTCCACCATTCAACATATACACGTATCCGGTTTGTGACTTAGAGTCATCCAGATATGTGTCGAAGCTAGCGTCGACGTAACCCTTTACGACAAGCTCTTCATCACCTCCATAAACGAGAAACATGTCCTTTGTCCTTTTCAGGTACTTCAGGATATTCTTGACCGCTGTCCAATGTTCCTTGCCGGGATTACTTTGGTACCTTCCTACCAAACTTACGGCAAGGTTTACATCAGGTCTGGTACACAGCATGGCATACATATTAGATCCTATGGCTGAGGCATAGGGGATGACGCTCATCTCTTCTTTATCTTTTGCCGTGGTCGGGCATTGAGCCGAGCTCAATCTCACACCTTGCAGTACAGGCAAGAACCCTTTCTTGGACTGATCCATTTTGAACTTCTTCAAAATCTTATCAAGGTATGTGCTTTGTGAAAGACCTATGAGGCGTCTCGATCTATCCCTATAGATCTTGATGCCTAATATATAAGCAGCTTCTCCAAGGTCCTTCATTGAAAAACACTTATTCAAGTAGGCCTTAATGTTGTCCAAGAATTCTATATCATTTCCCATCAAAAGTATGTCATCTACATATAATATGAGAAATGCTACAGAGCTCCCACTCACTTTCTTGTAAACGCAGGCTTCTCCATAAGTCTGCATAAACCCAAACGCTTTGATCATCTCATCAAAGCGAATGTTCCAACTCCGAGATGCTTGCACCAGCCCATAAATGGATCGCTGGAGCTTGCATACTTTGTTAGCATTCTTAGGATCGACAAAACCCTCCGGCTGCATCATATACAGTTCTTCCTTAAGATGCCCGTTAAGGAATGCCGTTTTGACGTCCATCTGCCATATCTCATAATCATAGTATGCGGCAATTGCTAACATGATTCGTACGGACTTAAGCTTCGCTACGGGAGAGAAAGTCTCATCGTAGTCAATCCCTTGAACTTGCCGATAACCCTTAGCGACAAGTCGAGCTTTATAGATGGTGACATTACCATCCGCGTCCGTCTTCTTCTTAAAGATCCATTTGTTTTCTATCGCTCGCCGATCATCGAGCAAGTCAGTCAAAGTCCATACTTTGTTTTCATACATGGATTCTATCTCGGATTTCATGGCTTCTAGCCATTTGTTGGAATCTGGGCCCGCCATCGCTTCTTCATAGTTCGAAGGTTCACCGTTGTCTAACAACATGATTTCCAGGACAGGGTTGCCATACCACTCTGGTGTGGAACGTGTCCTTGTGGACCTATGAAGTTCAGTAGCAACTTGATCAGAAGTACCTTAATCATCATCATTAATTTCCTCTCCATTCGGTGTAGGCACCACAGGAACGTTTTCCTGAGCTGCACTACTTTCCGGTTCAAGAGGTAGTACTTCATCGAGTTCTACTTTCCTCCCACTTACTCCTTTCGAGAGAAACTCTTTTTCCAGAAAGGATCCGTTCTTGGCAACAAAGATCTTGCCCTCGGATCTTAAGTAGAAGGTATACCCAATGGTTTCCTTAGGGTATCCTATGAAGACGCATTTTTCCGACTTGGGTTCGAGCTTTTCAGGTTGAAGTTTCTTGACATAAGCATTGCATCCCCAAACTTTCAGAAACGACAGCTTAGGTTTCTTCCCAAACCATAATTCATACGGTGTCGTCTCAACGGATTTAGACGGTGCCCTATTTAAAGTGAATGTAGCTGTCTCTAGAGCGTATCCCCAAAATGATAGCGGTAAATCGGTAAGAGACATCATAGATAGCACCATATCCAATAGAGTGCGATTACGATGTTCGGACACACCGTTACCTTGAGGTGTTCCAGGCGGCGTGAGTTGTGAAACGATTCCATATTTTCTTAAGTGTGTACCAAATTCGTGACTTAAATATTCTCCTCCACGATCCGATCGTAAGAATTTTATCTTTCGGTCACGTTGATTCTCTACTTCATTCTAAAATTCCTTGAACTTTTCAAAGGTCTCAGACTTGTGTTTCATCAAGTAGACATACCCATATCTACTCAAGTCATCAGTGAGAGTGAGAACATAACGATATCCTCCGCGAGCCTCAACGCTCATTGGACCACACACATCAGTATGTATGATTTCCAATAAGTTGGTTGCTTGCTCCATTATTCCGGAGAACGGGGTCTTGGTCATTTTGCCCATGAGGCATGGTTCGCATGTGTCAAATGATTCATAATCTAGAGACTCTAAAAGTCCATCAGCATGGAGCTTCTTCAAGCGCTTGACACCAATGTGACCAAGGCTGCAGTGCCACAAGTATGTGGGACTATCGTTATCAACTTTACATCTTTTGGTATTCACGCTATGAATATGTGTAACATTACGTTCGAGATTCATTAAGAATAAACCATTGACCATCGGGGCATGACCATAAAACATATCTCTCATATAAATAGAACAACCATTATTCTCGGATTTAAATGAGTAGCCATCTCGTATCAAACGAGATCCAGATACAATGTTCATGCTCAAACTTGGCACTAAATAACAATTATTGAGGTTTAAAACTAATCCCATAGGTAAATATAGAGGTAGCATGCTGATGGCGATCACATCGACCTTGGAACCATTCCTGACGCGCATCGTCACCTCATCCTTCGCCAGTCTCCGCTTATTCCGAAGCTCCTGTTGTGAGTTACAAATGTGAGCAACGGCACCGGTATCAAATACCCAGGAGTTACTACGAGTACCAGTAAGGTACACATCAATTACATGTATATCAAATATACCTTTAGTGTTGCCGGCCTTCTTGTCCGCTAAGTATTTGGGGCAGTTCCACTTCCAGTGACCCTTCCCCTTGCAATAAAAGCACTCAGTCTCAGGCTTGGGTCCATTCTTTGACTTCTTCCCGGCAACTGGCTTACCGGGCGCGGCAACATCTTTGCCGTCCTTCTTGAAGTTCTTCTTACCCTTGCCCTTCTTGAACTTAGTGGTCTTATTGACCATCAACACCTGATGTTCTTTCTTGATTTCAACCTCTGCTGACTTCAGCATTGAGAATACTTCAGGAATGGTCTTCACCATCCCCTGCATATTGTAGTTCAACACAAAGCTCTTGTAGCTCGGTGGGAGCGACTGAAGGATTCTGTCAATGACCGCCTCTTCCGGGAGGTTGATCTCCAACTGGGACAGGCGGTTCTGCAACCCAGACATTTTGAGTATGTGCTCACTGACAGAACTGTTTTCCTCCATCTTACAACTATAGAACTTGTCGGAGACTTCATATCTCTCGACCCGGGCATGAGCTTGGAAAACCATTTTCAGCTCCTCGAACATCTCATATGCTCCGTGCTTCTCAAAACGCTTTTGGAGCCCCAGTTCTAAGCTGTAAAGCATGCCGCACTGAACGAAGGAGTAATCATCAGCACGTGATTGCCAAGTGTTCATAATGTCTTGGTTCTCTGGGATGGGTGCTTCACCTAGCGGTGCATCTAGGACATAATCTTTCTTGGCTGCTATGAGGATGATCCTCAGGTTCCGGACCCAGTCCGAATAGTTGCTGCCATCATCTTTCAGCTTGGTTTTCTCTAGGAACGCGTTGAAGTTCATGTTGACATGAGCGTTGGCCATTTGATCTACAAGACATATTTTGCAAAAGTTTTAGACTAAGTTCATGATAATTAAGTTCATCTAATCAAATTATTTAATGAACTCCCACTCAGATTAGACATCCCTCTAGTCATCTAAGTGTTACACGATCCGAGTCAACTAGGACGTGTCCGATCATCACGTGAGACGGACTAGTCATCATCGGTGAACATCTCCATGTTGATCGTATCTTCCATACGACTCATGTTCGACCTTTCGGTCTCTGTGTTCTGAGGCCATGTCTGTACATGCTAGGCTTGTCAAGTTAACCCTAAGTGTTCTGCATGTGTAAATCTGTCTTACATCCGTTCTATGTGAACGTAAGGATCTATCACACCCGATCATCACGTGGTGCTTCGAAACGACGAACTTTAGCAACGGTGCATAGTTAGGGGGAACACTTTCTTGAAATTATTATAAGGGATCATCTTATTTACTACCGCCGTTCTAAGTAAACAAGATGCATAAAACATAATAAACATCACATGCAATTATATAGTAGTGACATGATATGGCCAATATCATATAGCTCCTTCGATCTCCATCTTCGGGGCTCCATGATCATCTTCGTCACCGGCATGACACCATGATCTCCATCATTGTGTCTTCATGAAGTTGTCACGCCAACGACTACTTCTACTTCTATGGCTAACGCGTTTAGCAATAAAGTAAAGTAATTTACATGGCGTTCTTCAATGCCATGCAGGTCATACAAAAAATAAAGACAACTCCTATGGCTCCTGCCGGTTGTCATACTCATCGACATGCAAGTCGTGATTCCTATTACAAGAACATGATCTCATACATCACAATATATCATTCATCATTCATCACAACTTCTGGCCATATCACATCACATGACAATTGCTGCAAAAACAAGTTAGACGTACTCTAATTGTTGTTGCATCTTTTACGTGGCTGCAATTGGGTTCTAGCAAGAACGTTTTCTTACCTACGAATAACCACAACGTGATTTTGTCAACTTCTATTTACCCTTCATAAGGACCCTTTTCATCTAATCCGCTCCAACTAAAGTAGGAGAGACAGACACCCGCTAGCCACCTTATGCAACTAGTGCATGTCAGTCGGTGGAACCTGTCTCACGTAAGCGTACGTGTAAGGTCGGTCCGGGCCGCTTCATCCCACAATACCGCTGAAGCAAGAAAAGACTAGTAGCGGCAAGCAAGTTGACAAGATCTATGCCCATAACAAAATTGTGTTCTACTCGTGCAATAGAGAACTACGCATAGAACTAGCTCTGATACCACTGTTGGGGAACGTTGCAGAAAATAAAAATTTTCCTACGGTTTCACCAAGATCCATCTATGAGTTCATCTAAGCAACGAGTGAAAGGAGAGATGCATCTACATACCACTTTGTAGATCGCGAGCGGAAGCATTCAAAAGAACGAGGTTGAGGTAGTCGTTCTCGTCGTGATCCTATCATCGGAGATCCTAGCGCCGAACGGACGGCACCTCCGCGTTCAACACACGTACGGTCAGCGTGACGTCTCCTCCGTCTTGATCCAGCAAGGGGGAAGGAGAGGTTGATGATGATCCAGCAGCACGACGGCGTGGTGGTGGATGCAGCAGAACTCCGGCAGGGCTTCGCCAAGCTGCTGCGGGAGGAGGACGAGGTGTAGCAGGGGAGGGGCGCCAAGACTTGGGTGCGGCTGCCCTCCCCCCCGCCCTCCTTTATATGGGCCCACAGGGGGGCGCCGGCCCTGGGAGATGTAATCTCCCAAGGGGGCGGCGGCCAGGGGGGTGTAGTGCCCCCCAAGGCAAGTGGTGCGCCCTCCCACCTAGGGTTTCCAACCCTAGGCGCAGGGGGGCCCAAGGGGGGAGTACCAGCCCACTAGGGGCTGGTTCCCCTCCCACTTCAGCCCACGGGGTCCTCCAGGATAGGTGGCCCCACCCGGTGGACCCCCGGGACCCTTCAGGTGGTCCCGGTAAAATACCAGGTGACCCCGAAACTTTCCCGATGGCCGAAACAGCACTTCCTATATAGTTTTCTTTACCTCCGGACCATTCCGGAACTCATCGCGACGTCCGGGATCTCATCCGGGACTTCGAACAACATTCGTTTTGCTGCATACTCATATTCATACAACCCTAGCGTCACTGAACCTTAAGTGTGTAGACCCTACGGGTTCGGGAGACATGCAGACATGATCGAGACGGCTCTCCGGTCAATAACCAACAGCGGGATCTGGATACCCATGTTGGCTCCCACATACTCCTCGATGATCTCATCGGATGAACCACGATGTCGAGGGTTCAAGCAACCCCGTATACTATTCCCTTCAGACGGTATGTTACTTGCCTGAGACTCGATCGTCGGTATCCCAATACCTCTTTCAGTCTCGTTATCGGCAAGTCACTTTACTCGTACCGTAATGCATGATCCCGTGACCAGACACTTGGTCACTTTGAGCTCATTATGATGATGCACTACCGAGTGGGCCCAGTGATACCTCTCCGTCATACGGAGTGACAAATCCCAGTCTCGATCCGTGTCAACCCAACAGACACTTTCGGAGATGCCTGTAGTGCACCTTTATAGTCACCCAGTTACGTTGTGACGTTTGGTACACTCAAAGCACTCCTACGGTATCCGGGAGTTACACGATCTCATGGTCTAAGGAAGAGATACTTGACATTAGAAAAGCTCTAGCAAAACGAACTACACGATCTTGTGCTATGCTTAGGAATGGGTCTTGTCCATCACATCATTCTACTAATGATGTGATCCCGTTGTCAACGACATCTAATGTCCATAGTCAGGAAACCATGACTATCTGTTGACCAACGAGCTAGTCAACTAGAGGCTTACTAGGGACGTATTGTGGTCTATGTATTCACACGTGTATTACGATTTCCGGATAATACAATTATAGCATGAATAAAAGACAATTATCATGAAGAAGGAAATATAATAATAATCCTTTTATTATTGCCTCTAGGGCATATTTCCAACATCTTCCATGCTAAGCGGGTTATTTTCATGATGAGTGTTTATTCACTTGTCCTTACACGAGAGGGACCGGTAATATGGATGCCCAGTCCCATGATCAAATCGCAAAATAATCAAACAAACTCCCTCGGAAAGTTGTTGGTATGGAGGGCACCCGAGGATTCGGCTAGCCATGACTTGTGATTGTTGGTGAAGGGGAAGTAAACTTTACCTTTTCCGCTTGGGAATCGTCGCTAATTTGTTTACCATGGAAGATATTGAAAACTCTCGGTCGTAACATTGACAGGACAGGCATACCTCTTAAAATTAATTTCATCTCTGTTTTAAGCTTTGACCTCTGGCACCTCTGCAAATCCTTGCTCCCCTCTACGAAGGGCCTATCCACTTACTTTTATGTTATTTTACTTTTATTGTTGAGTCATCACACTCTCATTGAATCACCACTTGGAGAGCACTATTGGCATTCTTATGCATTGGGTGTAGTTAATGTTGGGTGTTATTATGACTGGATCTTTTGTATCATGAATTACAATGTTTGTCGTTGCTTGAACTTCATAGGTGCTCTGCATTTATGTTTTGCGGTCTCAGAAAGTGCTAGGGAGATACAATGTTATCATATTGTGTCATGATTATTTTGACAAATTGTTGGCATCCGAGATATCTTATTATTTCTCGCTAGTTGGTTATGTCATTGGTATGAGTAAATGTGAAACCTAAATGTTATCATGAATATGGTTAGTTCATAATCCTTGCAGAAAACTTGAGCATTAGTTAAGTATATTTGCAATAACAAGAACAAAAAGAGTTTGATAAAAGTTTTCTTTATCACTTTTAGTTTGTCAACTGAATTGCTTGAGGACAAACAATAAGTTAAGCTTGGGGAGTTGATACGTCCCAAACATATCAACTTTTCCAAACACTTTTGCTTTTGTTTTGGACTCTAATTTGCATAATTTCAATTGAACTAACCCGGACTGGTGCTGTTTTCAGCAGAATTGCCATGGTGTTGTCTTTGTGCAGAAATAGAAGTTTTCGGATTGAGCTGAAAATTTACAGAGAATTATTTCAGAATATATAAAAAATATTGGCGAAGGACATTACCAGAGGGGGGCACCAGGGCGCCACAAGCTTAGGGGACGCACCCCCCAGGGTGCGCCTGGCGAGCTTGTGGGCCCCTGGCAGCTCCCGCAACCCTATCTCGAACTCCATAAGTACTTATTTGTCCAAAAAGAAATCAGAGAGAAGGAATCATCACGTTGTACAATACAAAGCTGCCGGCACCTCTTGTTCTTCATCGAGAGGCCAGATCTGAAGTCCGTTCTGGGCTCCGGAGAGCGAGGGGGATTCGACGTTGTCATCATCATCAACCTTCCTCCATCACCAATTTCATGATGCTCACTAATACGTCTCCATCGTATCTATAATTTTTAATTGTTTTATGCCAATATTATTTAACTTTTACATACTTCTGGCAACTTTTTATATGATTCAGAGTCAGAATTTGCAGTTCTACCTTCCAGGCAAGGAGAAGCAAGCATAATACATGAAGGAAACAAGAGGGAAGGGGAGGATCTGCTGCTCACAATGCCCTGGCCGGCGCGGGGGCTCCAGCCGGCAGGGATGCGGGGGCCGCGGAAGTTGCACCACTCGCTAAGGCTGGTGGTGTCGAGGACCACCGCGCCGGCGCGACGGAGCCGCTCGACCACGCCGGTGTCGCGGGCGGGGCGGGACCCGACCAGCGTGAGCGACCCGGCCGTCGCGTTCATCCTCCCGGATCCGTCGCCAGCCGCCGCGATGTTGTCCTTGATCAGCAGGGGATGCCGTGGAGCAGCGAGAGCACGGCCCCCTCGAGGCGGGCGGCGTCGGCGCGGGCGGCGGCGGCGGTCTCGATGACGGCGTGGAGGGCCAGGTCGAGGGACGCGATGCGGCATAGGTAGAGCTCGACGAGGCCGTGGGAGGTGAGCTCGCCGGTGGCGAAGGCGCGGTGGATGGACTCGACCGTGGCCTCCTCCAGTACGAACGCGGCAGCCGTGGAGGCTGCGGCCGCCGCGAGGAGCAGCGGCAGCAGGTGGCGCAGCGCAGGCGGCATTGCCAGTGGTGTGTGTAAGGTGGCGATGCGGGAAGACTAACCATTGACTTTGCAATCAAATGGTATTCGAATCCCATAAATCAAACAGCAGGAGGAGTAGCGTGTGATCTACTCCCGAGTATCATTTGGTTTACATAAATGCTTTAGAGTAACTATAGCAATATACCTTAAAAATCTCATAGAGCACCACAAAATCGGTTTACAATATACCGCAACACGTTTTTACAATATAGCGTGTGTTCCATCAGGGCTGATCCTATAAAAAAGAATTTCAGTCCATATGTGAAGCCCACTTGTCAACAATAAAATTTACAAACAGGGTCTCTAAAAATAGCATAAAGCACCCTCAAAGCAAAAACTAATTACAATTGGGTCCTATAGAAGCACAACCAAGCGATCTAGCTGCCCTGGCCGACGCAACAGTACCCCGGCAAGCGCGAGGATGTGGCGAGGGGAGGTAGACGCAACCTCGCTCCTCCCGGTGCGATGGCGGGCAACCACGTCGGCGCCTCCTAGTTGCTACAACGCCCTGCATCGCGGAAGAACCGCAAATTATACCAACGCGAAAGATGTGTTGATTTGCACTGCGTGGAAGCAAATCTCTCTTGATGCTTCGAAGAAGAAAAGTTGTGTTGTTGATCATGAGGATGATGATGGTGAGAAGAGAAGGAGCCCCACTCCTCACTCGGTGACCAAATCATATAGGCCGGATGTAAGCAAAATAGTAAAGGGTTCAAAGGCCGGAGAAAATGATCTTAAATAAGGATTTGATGTCATTGTTATTGCGAGGAAAGAGTATGCCAAAGAAGAAAATGTTGAGGTTAAAATAAATTGAGGAGAGGGGGAAGCAGAGCGGCAGAGGGCAGTGGTCGAGGAGATAAAGGTTGAACTATAGGAGGGAAAGGTGGCGGACGACGAGCTGAAGTTGGTGGAGGAGAAGGCACTCAAGTTTACGTTCATGGACACAAGTGGCCTCGACCCCAAAGCAAAGACGTATGTCAAGCTTTGTCATGATGAAATGATCATGAAGAAGCAAATGCTCATGAGAAACCTGATGGGAGGAGAAATGGGAGGAATAGAAGGTGTCATGGGTGGAATTGGAGGTGCCTTCGATGGTGGAATGGGACGAGGAATGGGAGATGCATCTTCAAATGGGACGAGGGTTTCCGATCTGATCTTCTTGTTGTTATCCTTGTGACGACGGTGATTTTTGGTAATGCGGGAGGGCAGCAGCGGCCTCGACGCGGCGATCGAGTCGCTCCTGAACACGGAGAAGCAGTGCCGCCTCGTCGGGGATGTGGCCGGCACCCAGAAGGCCGCCGTCGACATTGTCGAGCTCTGCTTCAAGGACGCCGCCTGGAAGACGCTCAACGACCAGATCGCCGTCCTCTCCAGGCAGAGGGGCCAGCTCAAGCAGGTACGGCTAGCTCGCCACACCCCGCTCCTCCTCCCCCCTTCTCCGTTTCATTTCGATTGTGTCAGGCTTGCTCCTCTGTAGCTTCGATCCAGATACTTAACCCTAGATTTATGTGGTAGAATTATGCTCAGAAGCTGCTCAGAGATGGAGCACTAGTTTTACATCATCAAATATACATCATTTGTTGGAGTTGGGACTTTTTTCGTGATGTAAATTATACATCGCCTGCATTTACATCTTCAAATGTACATCTTCTATTGGAGATGGGAGATGCTCTTAGTGAGGCGCTGATAATGGAACGTAATTCCCAATTACTTAGTCGAGAATTGGCACAATCAAATAGGCCAGCGTATGCGACATTCGCGTAGCTGACTTCTCCGAAGCAGACAATTCACTTTTATGAAAGTTAATTTTAAGGCCCACCATTTGATCAAAAGCTGAAAGCAAGAGGTTTTCAGATTTCAAGGCTCATCCAGGTCGTGTTCCATAAAAAGAATCGTGTTGTCAGAATATTGCAGAGTCGAGAGGTCACCACCCACAAAGTGTAGCACTACTCCTGCAATCTGATCGTCCTGCTTAACACGGTCAATCATGATGGCCAACATGTCAGAACAATGTGGAATAACATTGGCAACATGGGTGATGCGGAGCATCCTTCGGTCATTCCCATGGACCTTTCGTCGCCTCACCAAGCACCAAGAGGACCCATGACTAGAGCACGAGCTCGAGCTCTCGAGACCGAGGTGACTTCTCTCCTTAGTGATATATCATATGACCCTCTCGAGACATGGCTACTACATCAATCCTGAATGTTGTGCATGATTAGGTACCAAGAGGATCCTCCCGAGGATGCACATGAAGATGGACAAGACCCCAAGTCCATGGAAGAAGAGAACCAATGGAAGAAGGCAAAAACAGCCTCTAGGCACCGGACATCCGGCTAGGACCCCGGACATCCAGCCCCTGATGATGTACACGGCCACCTCTCTATCGAAGAAGCTACAGCGACCGGACATCCGACGTCCAGCCCGGACATCTGGCCATCCACCGGAAATCCGGCCTCCCGCCCGGATATCCGGCCCAGGTGTCCCGAATGCTCAGAAGGCCACCCCGACAGCCCGGACATCCGGCCTCAACACCGGACATCCGGCCCCTCCGGAAGCACCGGACATCCGGCCCCTCTAGCCCAGACATCCGGCCCCTCGCGAGCCACCGGACATCCGGCCCCTTCTGCCTGCGCGCAGCTCCTTTGGGCCGTGACACATGTATCCCTTCGACCCTTTGACTATATATACTCCCTCCTCACGTACGTTTTAGGGTTAGCGTTGATTTAGCTCATTTGTGAGATAGAGCCTCGCTCATCTATCGGATCTTCTCTTCGTGAGAGACTGCGGCCTCCTCGGAGAAGATCCACTTGGATTCAAGACCCCTCTACGGGAAGATCCCTGTCGGTGCCAAAACCGGCGGATCTCGGGTAGGGGGTCCCGAACTGTGCGTCTAGGCGGATGGTAACAGGAGACAAGGGACACGATGTTTTTACCCAGGTTCGGGCCCTCTCGATGGAGGTGAAACCCTACTCCTGCTTGATTAATATTGATGATATGGGTAGTACAAGAGTAGATCTACCACGAGATCGGAGTGACTAAACCCTAGAAGCTAGCTTATGGTATGATTGTTGTTCGTCCTATGGACTAAAACTCTCCGGTTTATATAGACACCGGAGAGGGCTAGGGTTACACAGAGTCGGTTACAATGGATGAGATCTTCATATCATATCGCCAAGCTTGCCTTCCACGCCAAGGAAAGTCCCATCCGGACATGGGACGGAGTCTTCAATCTTGTATCTTCATAGTCCGGGAGTCCGGCCAAAGGTCTTAGTCCGGCCATCCGGACACCCCCTAATCCAGGACTCCCTCAGTAGCCCCTGAACCAGGCTTCAATGACGACGAGTCCGGCGCATATTGTCTTCGGCATTGCAAGGCGGGTTCCTCCTCCGAATATTCCATAGAAGATGTTGAACACCAGGGTAGTGTCCAGCTCTACAAAATAAGTTCCACATTCCACCGTAGAGAGAATAATATTTGCATCAATCGGATCTGCTGACGTATTCCGCGGTGTGACATCATGCCACGACCAGGCTTTTATTCATTTTACTGTTCCACCTCAGCGCGTTTAGCGAGGCGGTTTCCTTGGCACGTCTTGTCAAAGCAGAGATCGCATCCCCTTATTCCGGGATTCTCATCAATACGGGCGTGGGTAACCCAACCGTGACTTAGGTATGACTCCCTAATTGAAAGCGAGTCTCAAACGGTTACGGGGAGGGCTCTTGGTATTCACCTCCTTTATAAAGGAACCAAGGCCCGGCTCCCTTCTTCTGAAACCAATCAAATCCGCCCCTCGCTTCGAGTTCCAACACCCAAAGCTCTAGTTTTAGGCGCTTCGGATCTTTGAAGATGTCCGGCTCCGACCTTCAAGGCCGGTGGATGCCTTCCTCCATTACGGAAGAAGATGTGCGAAAGCTGAGAGATGCCAGGTATCTAACCGGCGAAATCTCGCATAGACTGCCTGCTCAAGGGCAAGCTATTCCCGCTCCCCAGCCCTGTGAAAGCGTGGTGTTCGCATCTCACTTCCTTCGGGGGCTAGGCTTCCCGATCGATCCCTTTGTGAGGGGGGCTTATGTTTTACTACGGGCTGGAGTTCCACGACCTAGCTCCGGAGTCCATCCTCCAGATCTCATCATTCATTGTCGTGTTCAAGGCCTTCCTCCATATCACTCCTCACTTCGGATTGTGGTTAAAAACTTTTAAAGTGGAACCGAAAATGATCGAGGGGCAGCACGCTGAGTGCGGAGAGGCTACAATAAGCAAGATGGATGACGCTCCATGGCCCAAAGGCTCTTTTCAAGAGGAGCTCGGCTTATGGCAACAGGACTGGTTTTACATCACAGCCCCCAGGGGCACCACATGGGTGGCACCACCTACTTTTTGCTCGGGTCCCCCACCACGGCTGGCGTCATGGGTTAATGAAGGATTTATCTGGGGGCCGCCCAAAGACGTGCCCTTGCTGCAGGGCCGTATTCGAGATCTTCTAGAAAGAGATATCAATTTGACCGTAGTGGCACAAGTCATGGTGATTCTCCGTACACTGCCATGCAAACGTCGACCTCTCCGCCTGTGGGAGTTCAATCCGGAGGGACCACGAGTCCTACAACATTTCATGGGAATGAAACCCGTGGAGATGTACAAATTGTTCTTCGGATCACAAGCAAGGTGTCCGGATTTGTCCGAGGACGCAGGTCTGAGCTGCAATCGCACGGATGCCAAAGTAAGTAGCCCTGTATTTGGACACACCATCCATATTTTTATCAAAATTACCCTTTAGCAGAGTTGTCCTTTGAACAGGAGTGGATGGCGAAGGCAAAGCTTATCAGGTGTCCAGCCCCCTGCCCGAGACCGTGCCGAATCCCATGCTGACCAGGATGCTGGAGGTCGCGCCTTCGGCGGAAGGCGAAGGGGGGAACCAAGGAGCTACCGCCTCCATGAAGGAGGTTGTTAGGAAGGGAAGAATCGAAAATTCCCCCGACCAAGGAAATAAAAGGACTGCCTCTGAAGACCCGGAGGTGATAACCTCAAAACGGGGAAAGAAATCTTCGTCAGAGGGTTCGGCACCGGAGAATGCCCCGGCCGAATCGCCCCCTAAAGGGGACCCGCTCTCCCCCGAGACGTAAGTGAAGGGAGTGGTTCCATAATGAATCACACTCATGTTTTATTCCTTAGGAAAATAACCGAAACATCATCTTGCAGTTCGGATCTCAGCCCTTCTCAGCAGAGCTCATCTTCAGGGGATCTTCGTCCAGAGATGATAGAGAGCGAAATGCCTCCCCTTGTTGCACCGTCTCACGAGGCTGGCGACCCCGAGGTATCGTCCCGGAGGGTTTTTCCAAGTCCGGACCCTGGAAAAGGTCGTCAGGCTAGTCCGGCACCCTCTTGCGCGCCGGCGGAGGGGCTGAAGGATCTGCTTGGTAGGGCGTCCATCTCAGAAGAACACCGTATGTTGATGGATACGGTGATTGGAAGGATTTCATCCGCGGAAAGCGGATTGTACGAGGCTGCCAGGAGTTTACTAACATGCTTTGAGATACGTAAAAAGGTGTACCTTTTGGTAGAGCCGCATATTAAATGTGCCCTGTATGAATAGTAGCCCCTGAGACTCTGTGTGTCGTCACGAGTGACGGTGCACAGAGGATCATAACCCCAGGTATAATATGTCGCCTATTCCATGAAGGTGGCGAGGCATTCGGTGGCTAGCCGGACTGATGAATTTGCCGAACTAAAGCGGCAACTTGACGTAGGAGGTGCCGACATCGTGCTTCTAAATAAGCGGCTAGACGAGGCTCAAGGTATGTTCAAAAGACACCCGGTAATAGGAGCTCGATGCTCGGGCCTTATATATATATATATATATATATATATATATATATATATATATATATATATGCTTTATGTAGATGGTGCTGCTGCCGTGGAGAACCTTCGGGCGGAACTTGCCCGAGCCAAGGAGCAAGCAAGAAAAAGTGATACGGCTGCCGTTAAAGTGGCTGAAGAGCTAAAAGCCGAACAGGCTGCTCACTGCCAGAGCAAGAAGGTAATATCCGAGATGGCCATAAAATTGAAGGATGCTACCGACCGCTGTAAATTTCTTGAACAAGAAGATAGGGTGGCTCAGAAGGACCTTGAAAAGATCACTACCGAAGCCAAGGATACTCGCTCTGCAATGAGAGCGATGAAGGAGGAGCTGCGTCAGGCCAGAGATATCACGGCTGGAAAGCCTTATATGCTGTGGATGAAGTTCGGAGACCCCAAGTATGTTCCATTAGACCGGCAGTGGAGTGCGGAAAACGCTTATCTGGATTTGGCAGCAAGTGCGGCGGACGCGAACGAACACTTCCGCAGCTGAGGTGACCATGAGTTGGAAGAGCTTTTTTGGTCGTAGTACCACAATCCAGAACGCCCACTGTCAGTATCCGACCGTTTGGCCGCCTGGGCGGAGCTGAACAGGTTATCCGGACTCGCCATGAGGTATGTTGCGAGTCATCTGTGGCCGGAGAAGCCGGAGTCGAAGAGTTATTTTGGCTTGGTGCAGCAGTTCCTTGGTTCGGTGCCGCATGCTGATGCAATGAAGAGGTCGGCGTGCATAGAGGGCGCGCAGCTGGCTCTTGCCCGTGTCAAAACATATTGGGCAGATATGAAGGCCAGTATTGTTGCATCCCAGGATTCGGACGAAAGCCGAGTACCTGCCAAGCACTATTTTGTGGAAGTTCTTCCCGGCGCTCGTATAATAGAGTCGCAGTGCTCGAAGGATGTTGTGTTCGAATAGCTTATACTATTTGTAAAACGAATTTTGTTTTTATGAAAAAAGCTTTTTATACTTGTGCTTGCAAGAATCATGATGCCTCCTGTGCGGCCTTTTTAATGTATATATTTGTATATAACCTGAAAGATGGCAGTCGTTGGTTTTAGCCCCCACGCATAGAATGCGGGGGTGTTTGCAAAAAGGCGCCTTTTCACACTTAATCCAACATCTTGGTCCTACAAAGGAGGTGGTGGCGCGACGAACTAGGCAACCGGACTATAATGCTTTATCACTTTCACTTAGCCATAGGAGTTTGACAGTGGGGTTACTGAATAGCCCCTAGGGGCACCACGCTCGCCCGAATTCGGGGCACGAGTGTGCCTGACCGGGAAGCGGCCCTTCGTTAATGCGGGGGAATCCTAAAGATTCCGAAAGTCATCGAGTGGTTGACCAGTCTCTCGCTATATCATGACAGTCAGTTTTCGGCTTTCTCTACTGAGGTGCTCACCTGGCCGAACCGGGGCACAATCGCAGTAGTTCTCCTGGTGCCGCGTTAGCCGATATAACGGAACGTAAGGCAGCAAAACACAGGAGCCGGGCAAACCCAACATTTGACCAAAGACATGATTCGGAGCTGATGCATATAGGGCCAAACTCGCGACGCCGAACACTCCCTAAGGTATTCGGTCTTTATGAAGACGGGCCGAAATAGAGCCCTTGGTAAAAAAAGCCCCTAGTGTCCAGGTATGCGCAAAAATTCTGGCGTGGCCACATGCCAAGACGCCAGCCTCCTCCTCGGCTATAGAGAAAACCGGGGGATGTTATCAACAAGAGACAGTAAAAAAGGTTTACGCAGGGTCTTAATCTGAAAAGAATCCTTGAAACGGGTCCCTGCTGCACGTCTGCGCCTGTGTCTCTGTTGTGTCGTATCCTGGACGGGTGTAGCACGATGTTCGTCTGCGAAAGAGAGGAACTTAGTAAAAAATAAGCGTGTGAGAAATCTACATCGACATAAACAAAATATAGTTGGAGCAAGAGTTGAGCCGTATTGTCTCCGGGCGTGAGCACACGGAGCCCCTTGTACGGGGGTATGCGGCTATTAAGCATGTTTACGCCGGACTCGTCAAGCCGTGTCCGGGATAGTAGGGCTGGAGTTGTGGGCGGCTGTCTAGGCAGCCGCACCTTTGTTCGTACTTTGGGGTTCAATTTATGTTCCCCTGTAATGAAATGATGCCCTTTGGGCCGGGCATTTTGAGTGTAAGGGATGCGTAATGCGGTATTGCGTTAAAGCGGGCGAAAGCTTCACGTCCCAGTAGTGCTTGATAGCGGCTTACGAATGGGGCGATGTGGAATGTTAGCTTTTCGCTTCGGAAGTTGTCGGGTGATCCGAACGTGACTTCTAACGTAAGGGAACCCATACTTGGGGTATCCGGGCCTGGCGTGACTCCTTGAAAGGAAGTGTTGCCAAGGTGGATTATAACTGGGTTTACCCCGAGTTTGCGGACTGTGTCCTGATATAACAGGTTCAAGTCGCTGCCGCCGTCCATAAGGGCGTTTGTAATTTGGAGCCCATTAATAATTGGATTTACGACCAAGGCAGTCCAGCCTGCGTTCTGGTCTCCTCTGGAGTAATCCTGACGATAGAAGGTGATTGGTTGTAACAACCAGTGGGGTTGCTCCTCTGGGGCTGGCCGTACAACGCATGTCTTCGTAGGTGTCGTTCTGCTCTTCCCTTTTGTCACATGAAGTAGATTTACTGTCTTGACTTCTTGTGGGAACTTCTTTTGTTCTCTGGTGTTCTGCTTGTGGGGTGCATCGTCATCTTCGGTTGGTGTGTCGAGCCCCTTGTGTTCGGCATTGAGTTTGCCGGACTGCTTAAAGACCCAACAATCTCTGTGGGTATGGTTTGCAGATCTCCCAGGAGTGCTGTGGATTTGACATATTTTGTCCAAATTTTTGTTGAGGTTGGATAGCTTGTCCCTATCGTCTTTGGGGGCGGCTTTTTCTGGTTTTGCCGAGAGCTTTTGAATTCGGCGTTTACTGTCGTGCTCATCGGGCTGTTGTCCTTGATCTGGCGCGGTTCTTTGTTACGGCGCGGCTTCCCGTTTCCATCTCTGGTTGCTGACGTATTCGGGTCGCTAGTGCTGCTTCTTGACAACCAGCTATCCTCTCCTCCACAAAAGCGGGTCATGAGGCTTGTTAACGCGGCCATTGTTCGCGGTCTTTCTTGGCCGAGGTGTCTGGCGAGACATTCGTCTCGGACGCTATGTTTGAAAGCTGCTAGGGCCTCGGCGTCCGGACAGTCGACTATCTGATTCCTTTTGATAAGGAGTCTGTTCCAGAGCTTCCGGGCTGACTCTCCGGGCTGCTGAGTTATATGACTCAGATCATCCGCATCCGAGGGCCGGACATAGGTCCCTTGGAAATTTTCCCGGAAAGCATACTCAAGCATTTCCCAGCTTCCCATGGTGTTTTCGGGAAGGCTTTTAAGCCAATGCCGGGCTGGCCCTTTGAGCTTAAGGGGTAAGTATTTTATGGCGTGGAGGTCATCTCCTCTGGCCATGTGTATGTGGAGGATGTAGTCCTCGATCCAGACTCCAGGGTCTGTTGTTCTGTCGTATGCTTCTATGTTCACGGGCTTGAATCCGGCTGGAAATTCATGGCCTAGCACCTCATCGGTAAAACATAGGGGGTGTCCGGTGCCCCTGTATGGAGGCGTGCCGCGATGTTCGAGTATGTTTTGCATTGCATCGCTCACTGGAGCTTGCTTTCTTGGCCTATAGATGGATCTGGTTGGGCCAGTTTTTTGATGCGAACTCTTGGACGGATCGCGCGCCATATTGAGTGCGGCGTCCTTTGATGCGTGAGATTGAGCGTAGGGTCGTCTATTCGACCTTGTGGCTTCTTTATTTTTTGACTGTGGGGGCTTTATGGCCTCTTCATCAAATTCCGGTAGTAGTTTCCGCTTCGGATAGCTCTTTGTGTGACGACTGTTGCCGTACTTGTGTGCAGTATTGAGTACTTTGCCCCATCTGATCCTGAGTGCGTCTTCCGCTGTTTTGAGCTTCCGCTTCTACTTTTTCAGGCTACGTGCAGTGGCAACGAGACATTGGTGGAGGTTCTGATGTTCTAGCAATTTGTCCGGCGTGAGGTCGTCCGGGCTATTATCTTTCCTGGGGATTGGTTGTTTGGATTGTCCGTCCTGTTTGGATGGATGCTCGATGACATGTTCATCTTCCGTTGATTCACCCTGCTCTATGGCCCGGTCTTTGTTGAGGTGGGGCTTGGCCTTGCGCTTACGCCGCTGCTTTGATTGTTTTTCGAGGGAGCGATCCCCGGCCGCATCCTTTTGATCCTCATTGTCGTTTCTGTTAGGTGTGTCCACCATGTATACATCATATGATGAGGTGGCTTTCCGACGCCCTATAGGTGCTGGTTCCTGATCGTCTCCTTTATCGGCGTCCATACCGTCGATATCTTCGGAGTCGAAATCGAGCATGTCGGTTAGATCGTCGACAGTGGCTACCAAGTGGGTGGTGGGTGGGGTTCGAATTTCTTCGTCGTCCGCATCCCAACCACCCCGACCGTAGTCCGGCTGGGGTTCTCTCGACAAAGAGAGAGACTTTAGTGAATTTAGAATATCGCCAAAGGATGAGTGCTGAAGGACGTCCGAGGCGGTGAACTCAATGACCGAAGCCCAATCGGGCTCGATCGGAAGAGGTGCGGGATATACGGAGTCCGGAGCAGAGTCCGGCACCTTGGAGTCACGAGCCCTGCGAAGGACTAGGCTGTTATCCGGCTCTATCGCCGTAGAGGTTGCGGCTTCCGGGGTGGCGTCCAACCATCCATCCCCGACTGGTGCAGTAGGTTCCGAGCTAATGGTCGGAGCGGACACCGGAGCGACGCTTTGGGCATTGTCCGGCGGCAGAGCTAAATCATACCCATCGTGACAGTGCGGCGCGCCCGGTTGTGGCTCGAATCCGTCGAAGATCAAGTCCCCGCGGATGTCGGCCATGTAGTTTAAGCTTCCAAACCTAACCTGATGGCCAGGGGGTAGCTTTCGATCTGCTCTAGATGGCCAAACGAGTTGGCCCGCAGAGCGAAGCCACCGAATACGAAGATCTGTCCGGGGAGAAACGTCTCATCCCGGACCGTATCGCGATTGACGGGCGAAGAAGCCATCGGGCCTAAAGGCGACGACACAGAGGAACTCTCAATGAAAGCACCAATGTCGGTGTCAAAACCGGCGGATCTCGGGTAGGGGGTCCCGAACTGTGCGTCTAGGCGGATGGTAACAGGAGACAAGGGACACGATGTTTTTACCCAGGTTCGGGCCCTCTCAATGGAGGTGAAACCCTACTCCTGCTTGATTAATATTGATGATATGGGTAGTACAAGAGTAGATCTACCACGAGATCGGAGTGACTAAACCCTAGAAGCTAGCTTATGGTATGATTGTTGTTCGTCCTATTAGGTTTTTGGAGCTCCACCCCCGCACCACCATCCACCATATTTTCGCCAAATTTTGCCCGGAGCCCACGCCTACTTCCGCATACCCATACCACTTCCCACAAACACCACCACCGCTCACCGCTACCTCCTATGTTGATTTTGAAACGTTTTGGTCTTTGAGAGTTTGGGTTGTGGTTCCCGTGTCCTACTGTGTTTCGGCTATGTAGGTATGGTTTGACATCACCATCACCACCGCTCATCTCCATCGACTACACATCATCGCCAAGGATGGTAACATCGACGACATCTTTGTCATACCTTGCAATTGCATTGATACCCCACATGTCCCTGCTTTTGCGTAGCTTACCCATCGAGACTAGCCATTGAGTATTGCCGGCAACGTGACTTGTGCACATTAGTGATCATACTCCATACCATACATACCATACCATAGTGGTGCATATCTTGGGATCCACTTGTGTGTCACAAAGTTGTCATAGCATACACAATTTATATCTTGGTTCGTGAAGTTTTGCATGCAAAAAGAGCTCAAAAGTGAAAGAGCCACCCAAGCTTTTAAGCAAAGAGGAAAGATAAGCAAAGAGCTTATGAACAAGAACAATAGCATCATACTACATTAAGATTGTCATATTAGATCATCTTGGATCATCGCACCGAAACATCATACTTATAGCATACTTGGGATAGAGATCGTTGCATTTTTGCCTAGTAGGTTGTGCACAAGTTCCGTATCCGCCTATTGTGCAATCGTGCTAGCGTCTCTCTAGTACTGTGCAACAAGAGCATTTTCGTGGTTTTCACATTTTGGCTCACTTTTGGATTGCACAATCCCACTTATCTATTTGCGTGTGTGTTTCCGTATACCCTTACTTGCTTGGTCTACTTGTTGCATTTGCAAATTTGTGAATCTTTTCCAACATTATTGAAGCTCATTTACAATTGCATCAAATTTTGTGCCACCATCCTAACCAAGCTCCACCATAGCTTTTACGTGTGTAGGTGTGAGAACCGACAAGAATTGGTACCAACAGTGCTATTTCATTGTCCGCATTTGAGTGAACTTGATTCATCTTCAACTTCGGGCAAGGTACATTTGGTACATGTTCTTTTCCTTCTACCACTTACATTTTTCTTGGAATGATGGATAGGCCAAGTTCTTCTACCAATCCACCTCTCATCGAGAATGGCGACGACATGTCTTCATTCGTCACCAAGAGCCACCTATTTGGAGATCAAAAGGCATTGCACCAAGAGCAACAAGCAATGAGGGACTACTTCGACAACAAATTCGACGCTCACAAGCAAGAGAATGATGCAAGAATGGACGAGATCCGCGCCTTGATGAGGAACTGACATCCTTCCACTTCTTCATCCTCAAGACGGAGCCGCTCGAGTCGACACTCCGATGACACCTTCTCCGACTCAAGTACACCGTCATCGAACACTCTTCGATGAGCCGCGCGTCAAGACCGTCATGCATCTCGCAACCCGCTACATGACAAGCATTCACAAGAACAAGTCGATGAGCAAGACTCTCGTCCTCAATCAAACCAAGTCGCGTTTGCTCAAGCTCAAGAACGGCAATGACTGCGGCGCCAAGAGGAAGAACGAGCGCGTCTACACCAAGAGGAACAAGACAGTGAGGCTCAACGTCTTCAATAACAACAACACGAAGCGCAAGCTCTTGAGGCGCAACGTGCCCTTCAAGAATCAAGTCGAGCCATCGCCAACCGCAATCTCGAACGGCACAATCAGGAAGAAGCTCTTCGAGAAGAAATCCAAGAGAGGAACTACCAACCGCATGTGCGACGTCAAGCTCCACAAGCTCCTCCACAAGAACATCAAGCTCCACCTCAACCTCAAGGTCAACAAGAACAAGTTGACCATGGACTTCCTCCACGCCAAGAGCAACATGAGGATGATTACCCTCCATGTCAAGGGCGTCATCATCACCATCGCCAACAACACAATGAAGAGCAACGCTATGGCAAGCTCAAGTTCACAATGCCCAAGTTCAATGGAAGCAATGATCCGGAAGAGTACCTCTCATGGGCATTGAAGGTCGACAAAATCTTTCGTTTGCACAACTATGAGGAAGAGAAGAAGATCGCAATGGCATCACTTGAGTTCCAAGACTATGTGCTCATATGGTGGGAACAAGTCATCGAACGCCGTCAAGCAAGAGGTGAACCACCAATCACCACTTGGGCTCAAATGAAGGATGTCATGTGAGCATGTTTTGTGCCAACCTACTACAACCGCGATCTCTTCAAGAAGCTACAACTCCTCAAGCAAGGAACAAAGAGTGTTGAAGAATACTACAAGGAAATGGAGATTGCCATGATTCCAGCCAATGTCACGGAAGATGATGAGCAAACAATGGAAAGATTCTTGAATGGACTCAATCATCCCATCAAGAAGATCGCCGACTTCCAACCCTACTCCAACCTCATTGAGCTCGTGCACCAAGCTACAAAGGCAGAACGTCAAGTGCAATATGACTTCAAGTACGCCAAGTACTCATCCAAGACCTACGGCTTCTCCAACATCCAAGCTTCAATGACTCCTCCAACATCTACATCAACCAAGCCTTCTCCAAGCAACGACGACAAGTCAAATTACAAGAAAACTTCGGCAAGTTCAAGTCATCTTCCTACTACTACAAGCAACTTCAAGCCGCGTGCTTCATCATCTACTCCGACTGATGAGACCGTCAAAACAAGCTCCTTCAAGTGTTTCACTTGCGGCGGCTGAGGCCACAAGACCTATCAATGCATGAACAAGCGCACCATGATCATCAACGATGATGGTACATACGACTCCATGAGTGATGAGGAGATGGACGCTCTTGAGTAAGTGGTCATGCACCGGCACGTGAACGAGGATGAAGATGATCAAGTCTTTTGTGATGAGGATTCGAGCCCCGCTCTCGTTGTCTCCAAGGTCTTGACTCTTCAACATCAACAAGACGAAGACCAATGATGCCACATCTTCCACACTAAGGCCGGCATCAATGGAAGGTTCGTCAAGGTCATCATCGATGGAGGTAGTTGCCACAACTTGGCAAGTGAAGAACTATGCTCCAAGCTTCAATTGGTCAAGAGGAAGCACCCTCACCCCTACAAGGTTCAATGGCTAAGTGACTCCGGCACTATACGAGTCGAGCATACAGTCCAAGTCTCCTTCAAAATTGGTGCTTATGAGGACACTTTGGAGTGTGATGTGGTCCCAATGACCGTTTGCCACCTCCTTCTTGGTCGACCATGGGAATTCGACCGTGGTGTCATCCACAATGGGTGCACCAATCAATATAGCTTCAAGATGAAAGGGAAGGAATATGTGCTACGACCTATGTCTCCTAGTCAAGTGATAGCCGACAAGCAAGCCACCCATCATGGAGAAAAGAGTGAGAAAGTGACCCACCCAAAAGTGAGTGAGAGCCACAAGCCAAACTTGAGTGCCTCTTCGCCTAGAGAGAAAAATCTCATCCTATTTGCCACCAAAAGTGAGATGAGAGAAGTGTGTGAGAACCCATTGAGTGTTATGCACTTTGTCCTAGTGTGCAAGGATGGAGAGCCCACAACTAACAGCCCTAACGAGTTACCTTTAGTGTTTCAATCTCTTTTGCAGGAATTCCAAGATGTTTTCCCCGATAAGCTACCTCCGGGTCTACCTCCTCTTCGAGGCATTGAGCATCGAATCGACCTCATCCCCGGAGCGCCTCTCCCAAACAAAGCTCCATACCGAGTCAATCCCGAAGAAACCAAGGAGATTCAACGGCAAGTACAACAACTCATCGACAACGGTCATGTACGTGAAAGCCTAAGCCCTTGTGCCGTTCCCGTTATACTTGTGCCTAAACCCAATGGAAGTTTTCGCTTGTGTTCCGATTGTAGACCTATAAATGCTATTACCGTTCGATATAGGCATCCCATTCCTCTCTTAGATGATATGCTTGATGAACTTTGTGGAGCCAACTTTTTCTGAAAAATTGATCTTAAAAGTGGCTATTATCAAATCCGCATACAAGAGGGTGATGAATGGAAAACTACTTTCAAAACAAAATTTGGCTTATATGAGTGGTTAGTCATGCCTATGGGTTTATCGGAAGCTCACGGTACTTTCGTGCGTCTTATGCATCATGTGCTTCGACCTTACATTGGAGTCTTTGTTGTGGTTTACTTTGATGATATTCTTGTGTTTAGCAAAACCATGAAAGAGCATATTAATCATGCTAAATCTGTTTTGCAAACCCTTCGCAAGGAACGCCTTTATGCAAACTTGAAAAAAATGCAAGTTTCGTGTTGACAAAATAGTTTTCTTGGGTTTTGTTGTCTCTTCCAAGGGTGTCCACGTTGATGAATCCAAGATTAAGGCAATTAAAACTTGGCCCCAACCCACCAATTTGCAACAAATGCGTAGTTTTCTAGGTCTTGCAGGATTTTATCGACGCTTTGTGAAAGACTTTAGCACAATTGCCGCTCGTTTGCATGCTTTGAGTAAGAATAATGCTCCTTTTGTTTGGGGATCTTTGCAATCCACCGCTTTTGATGAGCTCAAGTCCTTGCTTACTCATGCTCCGATTCTCGCTTTGCCCAACTTTGAGAAAACTTTTGAGGTTCATTGTGATGCAAGTGGTACCAAAATTGGTGGAGTTTTGATACAAGAAAAACGGGCCATTGCATATTTTAGTGAAAAACTCTCTGGTGCTCAACTTAACTATCCCATCTATGACAAAGAATTGTATGCTTTAATGTGTGTGCTACATGTTTGGGAACATTACCTTAGACCTCATGAGTTTGTCATCCATACCGATCATGAAACACTTAAGTACTTAAAAGGTCAAACCAAGTTGAACAAGCGTCATGCCAAATGGAGTGAATTCATTGAATCTTTCCCATATGTGATCAAGTACATTAAGGGTAAGGAAAATGTTGTTGCGGATGCACTTTCACGCATATGCACATTTGTCACTAAACTTGAGTTGAATATTATTGGTTTTGAGCACATCAAAGACTTGTATGCTAATGATCCATCTTTTGCTATTCCATATGCTAAGTGTTTGATGCATACATCTTGGGAACAATATTATATCAAGGATGCATATCTTATGAGAGCTAACAAACTATGCATTCCCGAGTCTTCTCTTTGTTTGCTCCTTTTGCAAGTGGCTCATGGAGGAGGACTCATGGGACACTTTGGACGCGACAAGACTTTCGCCACGCTCTCCAAGAACTACTTTTGGCCCAAGATGTTCCGCGACGTCTCACGCTTCACCAACCGTTGCTCAACATGTCGCAAAGCTAAGTCTAAAGCTCAATCCCATGGTCTTTACATGCCTCTTCCTATTCCTTATCAACCTTGGGAAGACATTAGCACGGATTTTGTACTTGGTTCAAAATGGTAAGGATTCCGTCTTTGTTGTTGTGGACCGATTTTCTAAGATGTCACATTTCATTCCTTGCAACAAGATAGACGATGCTTCACATATTGCCAATCTCTTTTGTAGGGAAATCTTGCGACTCCATGGAGTACCAAAGACAATCGTCTCCGATCGTGACGTCAAGTTCTTGAGTTACTTTTGGAAGATGCTATGCGCCAAGCTAGGGATCAAGCTCTTGTTCTCTTCGGCCTACCATCCTAAAACCGGCGGCCAAACGGAGGTGACGAACCATACACTCTCCACTCTACTTCGCGTGTTGATCAAGAAGAACATCAAGGAGTGCGAGGTGTGTCTACCCATCGCCGAGTACAACTACAACCGTGCAAGACATTCGACGACCGGCAAGTCCCCCTTCAAGGTCGTCTACGGCTTCAACCTGTTGTCCCCATTAGACATTCTACCTCTTCCTCTACAAGAGCGCACCAACCTTGATGCAAGTGCCTATGCAAGCTACATCAAGAAGATGCATGAAGATACAAGGCACACCATCGAGCGCCAAGTACAACGACTCGCGACCAAGCTCAACGTCAACAAGCATCCCATGATATTCAACATTGGAGACCTCGTGTGGCTACACCTTCGCAAGGACCGCTTCCCCAACGAACGCAAGTCCAAGCTTCTCCCTTGAGCCGACGGACCTTTCAAGGTGCTAGCACGCTACAACAACAATGCTTACAAGATCAATCTCCCACGCGACAAGTACAACGTGAGCGACATCTTCAATGTCTCCGATCTCTCCCTGTACCATGGTGATGAGGATTTCGATCTGAGGTCGGATCTTTCACAAGGGGGGGGGGGAGATGATGCGGAGCATCCTTCGGTCATCCCCATGGACCTTTTGTTGCCTCACCAAGCACCAAGAGGACCCATGACTAGAGCACGAGCTCGAGCTCTCGAGACCGAGGTGACTTCTCTCCTTAGTGATATATCATATGACTCTCTCGAGACATGGCTACTACCTCAATCCGGAATGTTGTGCATGATTAGGTACCAAGAGGACCCTCCCGAAGATGCACATGAAGATGGACAAGACCCCAAGTCCACGGAAGAAGAGAACCAATGGAAGAAGGCAAAAACAGCCTCCAGGCACCGGACATCCGGCCAGGACCCCGGACATCCGGCCCCTGAAGATCTACATGGCCACCCCTCGACCGAAGAACCTACAGCGACTGGACATCCAATGTCCAGCCCGGACATCTGGCCATCCACCGAAAATCCGGCCTCCCGCCTGGATATCTGGCCCAGGCGTCCCGAATGCTCAGAAGGCCACCCCGACAGCCCGGACATCCGGCCTCAACACCAGACATCCGGACCCTCCGGAAGCACCGGACATTCGGCCCCTCCAGCCCGAACATCCGGCCCCTCGCGAGCCACCGGACATCAAGCCCGACGCCCGCACATCCGGCGCCTTCTGCCTGCGCGCAACTCCTTTGGGCCGTGACCCATGTATCCCTTTGACCCTTTGACTATATATACTCCCTCCTCCCGTATGTTTTAGGGTTAGTGTTGATTTAGCTCATTTGTGAGATAGAGCCTCGCTTATCCATCAGATCTCCTCTTCGTGAGAGACCGCGGCCTCCTCGGAGAAGATCCACTTGGATTCAAGACCCCTCTACGGGAAGATCCCGTCGTGGATTCAAGACCTCCTCACGGAGAAGATCGGTTCCCTTTGTATCCTTACCTTTGTTGATTGTGGATCATATGTTACTCTTTGTTGTCAGTGATCTAGCACTCGTGTGATTGATTCCTTGTCGGTTTAGTGATTCTCCCTCGTTTTCCCCGTGTTTCCCCTTTGTGCTTCCGTGTGTTCTTCGTGATTCCCCGTAGGATCCCCTCCAAACGTGAAAGATCGTCCACATAGGGTTCCGCCCTACATCATCTTGGTATCATGAGCCACGTTGATCACGTTTTTGGAGCCCCTACCCCTCTTTTTCTAGCTTGATTTTGTTGTTTTCGTCCTAAATCCGAAAATTACCCACCAAAAATAGCCCCAATTTTTTTTGTGATTTGTTGGTGAGTTGAGATTTTGTTGGATTTGGTCCATGGATTTGTGTTGCTGCGTATGGATCTAGCTTTCCCCACCCACCCCACCCTTTTCCATCCACCAATTCGTCCGAATTTTGCCTCGGAGTTGCGCTTTTTCCCGAGGAGTTCACCGCGTTCGTCCTCGATCCAGGAGCCCGGAAATCCGCCGAGTCCACCGGACTTCCGGCTTCTGCCGGGACATCCGGCCCCTGGCAGCAGCAGCTCCACCCCCGCACCACCATCCACCATATTTTCGCCAAATTTTGCCCGGAGCCCACGCTTACTTCCGCATACCCATACTACTTCCCACAAACACCACCACCGCTCACCGCTACCTCCTATGTCGATTTTGAAACGTTTTGGTCTTTGAGAGTTTGGGTTGTGGTTCCCGTGTCCTATTGTGTTTCGGCTATATAGGTACGGTTTGACGTCACCATCATCACCGCTCATCTCCATCGACTACTCATCATCGCCAAGGACGGTAACATCGACGACATCTTTGTCATACCTTGCAATTGCATTGATACCCCACATGTCCCTACTTTTGCGTAGCTTACCCATCGAGACTAGCCATTGAGTATTGCGGGCAACGTGACTTGTGCACATTAGTGATCATACTCCATACCATACATACCATACCATAGTGGTGCATATCTTGGGATCCACTTGTGTGTCACAAAGTTGTCATAGCATACACAATTGCTATCTTGGTTCGTGAAGTTTTGCATGCGAAAAGAGCTCAAAAGTGAAAGAGCCACCCAAGCTTTTAAGCAAAGAGCTTATGAACAAGAACCATAGCATCATACTACATTAAGATTGTCATATTGGATCATCTTGGATCATCGCACCGAAACATCATACTTATAGCATACTTGGGATAGAGATCGTTGCATTTTTGCCTAGTAGGTTGTGCACAAGTTCCGTATCCGCCTATTGTGCAATCGTGCTAGCGTCTCTCTAGTATTGTGCAACAAGAGCATTTTCATGGTTTCCACATTTTGGCTCACTTTTGGATTGCACAATCCCACTTATCTATTTGCGTGTGTGTTTCCGTGTACCCTTACTTGATTGGTCTACTTATTTCATTTGCAAATTTGTGAATCTTTTCCAACATTATTGAAGCTCATTTGCAATTGCATCAAATTTTGTGCCACCATCCTAACCAAGCTCCACCATAAGCTTTTACGTGTATAGGTGTGAGAACTGACAAGAATTGGTACCAACAATGCTATTTCATTGTCCGCATTTGAGTGAACTTGATTCATCTTCAACTTCGGTCAAGGTACATTTGGTACACGTTCTTTTCCTTCTACCACTTACATTTTACTTGGAATGATGGATAGGCCAAGTTCTTCTACCAATCCACCTCTCATCGAGAATGGCAACGACATGTCTTCATTCGTCACCAAGAGCCACCTATTTGGAGCTCAAAAGGCATTGCACCAAGAGCAACAAGCAATGAGGGACTACTTCGACAACAAATTCGACGTTCACAAGCAAGAGAATGATGCAAGAATGGACGAGATCCGCGCCTTGATGAGGAACCGGCATCCTTCCACTTCTTCATCCTCAAGACGGAGCCGCTCAAGTCGACACTCCGACGACACCTTCTCCGACTCAAGTACACCGTCATCGAACACTCTTCGACGAGCCGCGTGTCAAGACCGTCATGCATCTCGCAACCCGCTACATGACAAGCATTCACAAGAACAAGTCGATGAGCAAGACTCTCGTCCTCAATCAAACCAATTCGCTTTTGCTCAAGCTCAAGAACGGCAACGACTGCGGTGCCAAGAGGAAGAACGAGCGTGTCTACACCAAGAGGAACAAGACGCTGAGGCTCAACGTCTTCAACAACAACAACGCGAAGCACAAGCTCTTGAGGCGCAATGTGCCCTTCAAGAATCAAGTCGAGCCATCACCAACCGCAATCGCGAATGGCGCAATCAAGAAGAAGCTCTTCGAGAAGAAATCCAAGAGAGGAACTACCAACCGCATGTGCGACGTCAAGCTCCACAAGCTCCTCCAGAAGAACGTCAAGCTCCACCTCAACCTCAAGGTCAACAAGAACAAGTTGATCATGGACTTCCTCCACGCCAAGAGCAACATGAGGATGATTACCCTCCACGTCAAGGGCGTCATCATCACCATGGTCAACAACACAATGAAGAGCAACGCTATGGCAAGATCAAGTTCACAATGCCCAAGTTCAATGGAAGCAATGATCCGGAAGAGTACCTCTCATGGGCATTGAAGGTCGACAAAATCTTTCGTTTGCACAACTATGAGGAAGAGAAGAAGATCGCAATGGCATCACTTGAGTTCCAAGACTATGTGCTCATATGGTGGGAACAAGTCATCGAACACCGTCAAGCAAGAGGTGAACCACCAATCACCACTTGGGCTCAAATGAAGGATGTCATGCGAGCATGTTTTGTGCCAACCTACTACAACCGCGATCTCTTCAAGAAGCTACAACTCCTCAAGCAAGGAACAAAGAGTGTTGAAGAATACTACAAGGAAATGGAGATTGCCATGATTCCAGCCAATGTCACGGAAGATGATGAGCAAACAATGGCAAGATTCTTGAATGGACTCAATCATCCCATCAAGAAGATCGCCGACTTCCAACCCTACTCCAACCTCATTGAGCTCATGCACCAAGCTACAAAGGCGGAACGTCAAGTGCAATATGACTTCAAGTACGCCAAGTACTCATCCAAGACCTACGGCTTCTCCAACATCCAAGCTTCAATGACTCCTCCAACATCTACATCAACCAAGCCTTCTCCAAGCAACGACGACAAGTCAAATTACAAGAAAACTTCGCCAAGTTCAAGTCGTCTTCCTCCTACTACAAGCAACTTCAAGCCGCGTGCTTCATCATCTACTCCGACTGATGAGACCGTCAAAACAAGCTCCTTCAAGTGTTTCACTTGCGGCGGCCGAGGCCACAAGACCTATCAATGCATGAACAAGCGCACCATGATCCTCAACGACGATGGTACATACGACTCCATGAGTGATGAGGAGATGGACGCTCTTGAGTAAGTGGTCATGCACCGGCACGTGAACAAGGATGAAGATGATCAAGTCTTTTGTGATGAGGATTCAAGCCCCGCTCTCGTTATCTCCAAGGTCTTGACTCTTCAACATCAACAAGTCGAAGACCAACGATGCCACATCTTCCACACTAAGGCCGGCATCAATGGAAGGTCCGTCAAGGTCATCATCGATGGAGGTAGTTGCCACAACTTAGCAAGTGAAGAACTATGCTCCAAGCTTCAATTGGTCAAGAGGAAGCACCCTCACCCCTACAAGGTTCCATGGCTAAGTGACTCCGGCACTATACGAGTCGAGCATACAGTCCAAGTCTCCTTCAAAATTGGTGCTTATGAGGACACTTTGGAGTGTGATGTGGTCCCAATGACCGTTTGCCACCTCCTTCTTGGTCGACCATGGGAATTCGACCGTGGTGTCATCCACAATGGGCGCACCAATCAATATAGCTTCAAGATGAAAGGGAAGGAATATGTGCTACGACCTATGTCTCCTAGTCAAGTGATAGCTGACAAGCAAGCCACCCATCATGGAGAAAAGAGTGAGAAAGTGACCCACCCAAAAGTGAGTGAGAGCCACAAGCCAAACTTGAGTGCCTCTTCGCCTAGAGAGAAAAATCTCATCCTATTTGCCACCAAAAGTGAGATGAGAGAAGTGTGTGAGAACCCATTGAGTGTTATGCACTTTGTCCTGGTGTGCAAGGATGGAGAGCCCACAACTAACACCTCTAACGAGTTACCTTTAGTGTTTCAATCTCTTTTGCAGGAATTCCAAGATGTTTTCCCCGATGAGCTACCTCCGGGTCTACCTCCTCTTCGAGGCATTGAGCACCTCATCCCCGGAGCGCCGCTCCCAAACAAAGCTCCATACCGAGTCAATCCCGAAGAAACCAAGGAGATTCAACGGCAAGTACAACAACTCATCGACAACGGTCATGTACGTGAAAGCCTAAGCCCTTGTGCCATTCCCGTTATACTTGTGCCTAAACCCGATGGAAGTTTCCGCTTGTGTTCCGATTGTAGACCTACAAATGCTATTACCGTTCAATATAGGCATCCCATTCCTCGCTTAGATGATATTCTTGATGAACTTAGTGGAGCCAACTTTTTCTCAAAAATTGATCTTAAAAGTGGCTATTATCAAATCCGCATACAAGAGGGTGATGAATGGAAAACTGCTTTCAAAACAAAATTTGGCTTATATGAGTGGTTAGTCATGCCTATGGGTTTATCGGAAGCTCACTGTACTTTCGTGCATCTTATGCATCATGTGCTTCGACCTTACATTGGAGTCTTTGTTGTGGTTTACTTGGATGATATTCTTGTGTTTAGCAAAACCATGAAAGAGCATATTAATCATGTTAAATCTGTTTTGCAAACTCTTCGCAAGGAACACCTTTATGCAAACTTGAAAAAAAATGCACGTTTGGTGTTGACAAAGTAGTTTTCTTGGGTTTTGTTGTCTCTTCCAAGGGTGTCCATGTTGATGAATCCAAGATTAAGGCAATTAAAACTTGGCCCCAACCCAACAATTTGCAACAAATGTGTAGTTTTCTTGGTCTTGTAGGATTTTATCGACACTTTGTGAAAGACTTTAGCACAATGTCCGCTCCTTTGCATGCTTTGAGTAAGAAGAATTCTCCTTTTGTTTGGGGATCTTTGCAATCCACCACTTTTGATGAGCTCAAGTCCTTGCTTACTCATGCTCCGATTCTCGCTTTGCCCAACTTTGAGAAAACTTTTGAGGTTCATTGTGATGCAAGTGGTACCGGAATTGGTGGAGTTTTGATGCAAGAAAAACGAGCCATTGCATATTTTAGTGAAAAACTCTCCGGTGCTCAACTTAACTATCCCATCTATGACAAAGAATTGTATGCTTTAGTGCGTGTGCTACATGTTTGGGAACATTACCTTAGACCTCATGAGTTTGTCATCCATACCGATCATGAAACGCTTAAGTACTTAAAAGGTCAAACCAAGTTGAACAACTGTCATGCCAAATGGAGTGAATTAATTGAATCTTTCCCATATGTGATAAAGTACATTAACGGTAAGGAAAATGTTGTTGCGGATGCACTTTCACGCATATGCACGCTTGTCACTAAACTTGAGTTGAATATTATTGGTTTTGAGCACATCAAAGACTTGTATGCTAATGATCCATCTTTTGCTATTCCATATGCTAAGTGTTTGATGCATACATCTTGGGAACAATATTATATCAAGGTTGCATATCTTATGAGAGCTAACGAACTATGCATTCCCGAGTCTTCTTTTCGTTTGCTCCTTTTGCAAGAGGCTCATGGAGGAGGACTCATGGGACACTTTGGACGCGACAAGACTTTCGCCACGCTCTCCAAGAACTACTTTTGGCCCAAGATGTTCCGCGACGTCTCACGCTTCACCAACCGTTTCTCAACATGTCGCAAAGCTAAGTCTAAAGCTCAATAGCATGGTCTTTACATGCCTCTTCCTATTCCTTATCAACCTTGGGAAGACATTAGCATGGATTTTGTACTTGGTTTGCCTAGAACTCAAAATGGTAAGGATTCCTTCTTTGTTGTTGTGGACCATTTTCTAAGATGGCACATTTCATTCCTTGCAACAAGATAGACGATGCTTCACATATTGCCAATCTCTTTTGTAGGGAAATCTTGCGACTCCATGGAGTACCAAAGACAATCGTCTCCGATCATGACGTCAAGTTCTTGAGTTACTTTTGGAAGACGCTATGCGCCAAGCTAGGGATCAAGCTCTTGTTCTCTTCGGCCTACCATCCTCAAACCGACGGCCAAACGGAGGTGACGAACCGTACACTCTCCACTCTACTTCGCGTGTTGATCAAGAAGAACATCAAGGAGTGGTAGGCGTGTCTACCCATCACCGAGTATGCCTACAACCGTGCAAGACATTCGACGACCGGCAAGTCCCCCTTCAAGGTTGTCTACGGCTTCAACCCGTTGTCCCCATTGGACATTCTACCTATTCCTCTACAAGAGCGCACCAACCTCGACGCAAGTGCCCGTGCAAGCTACATCAAGAAGATGCATGAAGATACAAGGCACACCATCGAGCGCCAAGTACAACGACTTGCGACCAAGCTCAACGTCAACAAGCATCCCATGATATTCAACATTGGAGACCTCGTGTGGCTACACCTTCACAAGGACCGCTTCCCCAACGAACGCAAGTCCAAGCTTCTCCCTCAAGCCGACGGACCTTTCAAGGTGCTAGCATGCTACAACAACAATGCTTACAAGATCGATCTCCCACGCGACAAGTACAACGTGAGCGACGTGTTCAATGTCTCCGAACTCTCCCTGTACCATGGTGATGAGGATTTCGATCCGAGGTCAGATCTTTCACAAGGGGGGGGGGAGATGATGCGGAGCATCCTTCGGTCATCCCCATGGACCTTTCGTCGCCTCACGAAGCACCAAGAGGACCCATGACTAGAGCACGAGGTCGAGCTCTCGAGACCGAGGTGACTTCTCTCCTTAGTGATATATCATATGACCCTCCTGAGACATGGCTACTACATCAATCCTGAATGTTGTGCATGATTAGGTACCAAGAGGACCCTCCCGAGGATGCACATGAAGATGGACAAGACCCCAAGTCCATGGAAGAAGAGAACCAATGGAAGAAGGCCAAAACAGCCTCTAGGCACCGGACATCCGGCTAGGACCCCGGACATCCAGCCCCTGATGATGTACACGGCCACCCCTCTATCGAAGAAGCTGCAGCGACCGGACATCCGGCGTCCAGCCCGGACATCTGGCCATCCACCGGAAATCCGGCCTCCTGCCCGGATATCCAGCCCAGGCGTCCCGAATGCTCAGAAGGCCACCCCGACAGCCCGGACATCCGGCCTCAACACTGGACATCCGGCCCCTCCGGAAGCACCGGACATCCGGCCCCTCCAGCCCGGACATCCGGCCCTTCGCGAGCCACCGGACATCCGGCCCGACGCCCGGACATCCGGCGCCTTCTGCCTGCACGCAGCTCCTTTGGGCCGTGACCCATGTATCCCTTCGACCCTTTGACGATATATACTCCCTCCTCCCGTACGTTTTAGGGTTAGCGTTGATTTAGCTCATTTGTGAGATAGAGCCTCGCTCATCCATCGGATCTCCTCTTCGTGAGAGACCGCGGCCTCCTCAGAGAAGATCCACTTGGATTCAAGACCCCTCTACGGGAAGATCCCCTCGCGGATTCAAGACCTCCTCACAGAGAAGATCGGTTCCCTTTGTATCCTTACCTTTGTTGATTGTGGATCATATGTTACTCTTTGTTGTCGGTGATCTAGCACTCGTGTGATTGATTCCTTGTTGGTTTAGTGATTCTCCCTCGTTTTCCCCGTGTTTCCCCTTTGTGCTTCCATGTGTTCTTTGTGATTCCCCATAGGATCCCCTCCAAACGTGAAAGATTGTCCACATAGGGTTCCGCCCTACATCAATGGGTCACTCTGACGTAATCCCTTTTTTGCCTGGAAGTAATGGCCAACGTTATCATTAACTTTGATGGCCGCACTACCTCTAGTGATGACTTGCTGCTCACAATGCCCTGGCCGGCGCGGGGGCTCCAGCCAGCGGGGATGAGGGGGGCGCGGAAGTTACACCACTCGCTGAGGCTGGCGGTGCCTAGAACCACCGCGCCGACGTCGCGGGCGGGGCAGGACCCAACCAGGGCGAGCGACCCGGCCGCCGCGTTCAGCCTCCTGGATCCATCGCCGATCATCGCGATGTTGTCCTTGATCAGTAGGGGGATGCCGTGTAGCGGCGGGAGCGCGGCCCCCTCGAGGCGTGCGGCATTGGCGCGGTCGGCGGTGGCAAGCGCGCCGTCAGCGTCGATCTTGACGACGACATGGAGGGCTGGGTCGAGGGACGCGATGCGGCACAGGTAGAGCTCGACGAGGCTGCGCAAGGTGAGATCGCCGGCGGCGAAGGCACGGTGGATGGAGTCGACCGTGGCCTCCTCCAGCACGAACGCGGCGGCCGTGGAGGCCGCGGCCGCCGCGAGGAGCAGCGGCAGCAGGTGGCGCAGGGGAGGCGGCATTGCATGTCTAGTACAACCCTTAAACCCTTAAATTTAAAACAAGTTTTAAGGGTTGAGAATTGGCCATTTTTGACACTTTTAAGGGTTGAAAAATAGGGGCAAAGACTAGAACCCTCAAACCCAACCCTTATAACAGAATATTCCGTTATAAGGGTTGGGTTTGAGGGTTCTAGTCTTTGCCCCAACCCTAACCCTTAAAACTGTCATTTGACATATCACAATTTTCACTAGAAAAACACAATCAACCTTCAAATAAACACGGAAATGAAGATCATTGATGCATGGTTTAATAGTTTTCTTCCTCACCTTCGGTGCCGCTGCGGCCGGGGCAACAGAGGCGACGGTCGGGGCGGGCTGGGGGAGGACGACGTGCTGGCCAGCACGTCGCCTCTTCGCGCCGACGGCCACCACTGACGGCACCTCCGGTGCGGACGAAGGGAGCAAGGACAGGGCCGGCGCAGGCGTCACCGAGGCCGAGGCCGGGGGCGGGGCGATGGGCGAAGGGAGGGAGGACGCGGGCGGGGCGGCCGGGGCGACGGAGGAGTCCGGCGGCGCCTCCATGGCTCACCGCAGGGTGGCCGGGGCGACGGAGGAGTCCGGCGGCGGCCGACGGGAGGGAGCGCACGAGGGGAAACTTCCCTTCCGCGCAACGACCGGTGGAGTGCGGGTTGGAGGTGGGTTTCCCTCTCCAATCCTCACTTTTACAGATTGCGAGGGCAACCCCAGATCCAATCCGCAATTTTTTTAAGGGTTTAGGGGTTTAGGGGTTCTAGTATTTGATGTTTTTTCGTTTCAACCCGTAAAAAACGGTTATTTCTATTTATTTGAGGGTTTAAGGGCTCTACTAGACATGCTCTAAGGTGACGATGCGGGAAGAGTAACCGTTGACTTTGCAATGAAATGGTATTCGAATCCCATAAATCAAACAGAAGGAGGAGTAGCAGTGACACTACTAGGGAAAAGCCTATACACAGAATCTTATCAGCAGCGCGCTTTAAAATAAGACGCTGCTGCTAATTAGCAGTAGCGAGCTCAAGCATAACTCGCTGCTGAAATAAATATAGCAGTAGCGCGTCCGCTCAAAGACGCGCTACTGCTATAATTCCCACGAGGCCGCCGCGAGGCTAGTTATAGCAGCAACGCGTTATAACGACGAGCGCTACTGCTACGTAGCAGCGCATTTCGCCAATAAGCGCTACTGCTAAGTTTACTAGAAAATTTTAGTCCCACCTCGCTCCGTGAAGAGAGTTTCTACCACCTTAAATATGTTACTTCTCAAAGTTTGACAAGCACTTGGTCTTCATTGAACTCTATGTGTAGAATTTGTGGCTACAATATGAGTCTTCACCGGTTCCTAAACCGGTGAGGACTCATATTGACAAATTAGATTGTACACGAAAAGATCGTTGATGATCAATGTATTTTTGATACATTGAACTAAGTCTATTTTTACATGCTGACACATAGCAGTAGCGCTTCTTTGTGAAAGGCGCTGCTGCTAGGTAGTTTAGCAGTAGCGTCTTTCTCTATAGCACGCTACTGCTAAGCCATTCCATCTCCCACTCCCCATCTCCTCTATCCGATCCACTCACAGTCACACACTCACTGGATCCCCTCTCAATCCCTCGCGCCGGTCCTTCCCCGTCGCCCCTCCTCCCTCTGCGCCGCCGTCACCTCCTCCTCCTTGCTGGACTCGGTACCGGCCTCCTCCTCCGTCCTCCCTCCACTCGCCGTTGGCCGGCCCCTCCTTGCTCCGCCTTCCTCCTCCGTCCTCCCTCCACTGGCCACCGGCCGGCCCCTCCTCGCTCCGCCTTCCTCCTCTGTCCTACTCTCTTCTCCCTCCTCGAGTCGCCCCTCCTTCTCCCTCCTGCCTGCTATATTTTGATTTAGTAGGCTAGTTTATATGCAACATGTTGATTTAGTTGATATGATTTAGTTGATTTAGTAGGCTAGTTGATTTAGAACATTTTGATTTAGTTGATTTAGTAGGCTAGTTCATTTAGTTGATTTAGTATGCACCATTTTATTGTTATTTTTTCTGTACATGGATAGGTACGTAGTTGCTTTTGTTTTTTTAATAAGTTACTTTTTGGCAAAATGTAGGTGATACCTTGTCATCTAATATGTTACTAGATCTTAGAATTATAATTTTCCATCAAATTGCTTCTCGCGGAAGAACCAAAAATATCACATGCTACTGTTTTTCTTCCCTGTGAAGTGGATCGTTAATCCTTTGCTCATATTGCTTTAGGAAAAATAGCGTCACCACCACCACCACTATGTCGACTGTGCAAGTCAAGGTGCGCCAGCAGCCTTGCAACTGGCAAGCTGTTCGGCATCTACTTCCAGCCGAGTTTTCGTCATGCAGCGGTAAGAAATTAGATGAAATGTAATAACTATTTTATTTTTAGTGTTGGCATTACTGCATTGTGTCATTTTGCTTATTTTACACAGATCGTCCCATGCAATGTGAGGTTGAAATTCAACAAGCTGACAGGAGACACTGTGACATTTGAGGCTCTTGGGGGGCCGTACACTATGGAGGTCGAGAAAGGACACAATATGTCACAGATTGGAGGAGATGGATGGGCCCGTTTCGTCGCTCGCATGCGTCTTACTGGTGGTGAGTTGATCAGCTTCTCCTTCAGAGCAGAAAGACCCAAGCTGGCTGCCATTTATCTCAACCTGGTGGAAGATGATGAAGATGACGAAGATGATGAAGATGATGATGATAATGAGGACCCACTCGATGAAGATGATGAGGACCCACTTCATGAAGCCATCGTAGCTCAAAGAACAAGGTTGGACGAGGAGGAGGTATCCAACCCGTGGGACATAATTCCGCCACGTGCTGACTTTGTCGGGGTGCCATTCATGACCCGCCTGACAAATACCATGGTTGATCGACATGATATGGTATATTATACTTACAAATGCAAATTATCCGATGAAATACTTAGTGTACAGTCCAATGATATGGTATGTTGTGTGGAATCTAGTTGATGATATGTTTTAGTGTAGAGTTCAATCACATGCTTATTAGTGTAGAATCTAAGGAAACTATTAATAGTGTAGATAATCCATATGTACTTATTTGCGAGGCTATTTATTAATTGATATGTTTTTCTTATTCAGAAATTGGCAAAGAGCATATCTGTGAGTTATGGTATCAAGCTTGATGAAGAAGGCTTGGCTGGACTACGCCTTACTGCAAGGGGCTCCGTCACAACCTGTACTTACCGCGTGGACACGGACGGTCGCACACACTTAAACTCGGTTGGGTGGAAGAAATTCGTCGATGGCAAGAATCTTCATGTTGGACAGGCCATCCTAATTACTATCAGGAACACCAACCGCCTAGGCTTGAGGATGATGATTGTCTTCGATATCATCTAGAACTACATGTGTGTGTGTGGCTATATCATCTAGAACTACATATGTGTGTGTGGCTATATCATCTAGACCTACATATGATGATCGTTGTTGATATCATCTAGAACTACATATGCTGATCGCCGTTGATATGACCTTGTACTGCTTGAGGATGCATGTTGACTATGAATGAAATTGTTATCTAGTACTCCCTTCGTTCCAAATTACTCATCGTGGTTTGAACTAAAACCACGACGAGTAATTTGGAACGAAGGGAGTACTACCCAGTAATGGTTTATGAATTTGATATCTAGTAGCAGTACCTAGTATCTAGTATCAGAAAGGGAAACTGAAAGGGAAAGGTGTACGAGGGAAAATGATGAAAGAAATAGCAGTAGCGAGGGACTGCGAAATCGCTACAGCTAAGTAATAGTAGCGCGTTCGTAAAAAGCGATGCTGATATCATCAACAGTAGTAGCGTGGGTACGGACCGTGCTACTACTATAAGTTAGTTGTAGCGTCTTATTAGTAGCGCGGCCACCCGCGCTGCTGCTAGCCTCAAAACCCGCGCTACTACTAGGGTTTTCCCTAGTAGTGTGATCTGCTCCCTCCGTCCCATAATATAAAAAGTGTCAAAAACGTTCTTATATTATGGGACGGAGGGAGTAGCATTTGGTTTATACCTTAAAAATCTCATAGAGCACCACAAAATCGGTTTACAATATACTGCAACATGTTTTTACAATATAGCATGTGTTCCATCAGAGCTGATCCTGTAAAAATCATTTTAGGCCATATGTGAAGCCCACTTGTCAGCAATAAAATTTACAAACAGGGTCCCTAAAAATAGCATAAAGCACACTCAAGGCAAAAACTAATTACAATTGGGTTCTATAGAAGCACAACCAAGCGATCTAGCTGCTCCGGCCGACGCGACAGTACCCCGGCAAGCACGAGGATGTGGCGAGGGGAGGTAGATGCAACCTCGCTCCTCCCGGTGAGATGGCGGGCAACCACGTCAGCGCCTCCTAGTTGCTACAACGCCCTGCATCGCAGAAGAATCGCAAATTATACCAACGCAGAAGATGTGTTGATTTGCACCGCGTGGAAGAAAATCTCTCTTGATGCTTCGAAGAAGAAAAGTTGTGTTGTTGATCATGAGGATGATGATGGTGAGGAGAGAAGGAGCCCCACTCCTCACTCGGCGACCAAATCATATAGGCCGGATGTAAGCAAAATAGTAAAGGGTTCGAAGGCCGGAGAAAATTATCTTAAATAAGGATTTGTTGTCATTGTTATTGCGAGGAAAGAGTATGCCAAAGAAGAAAATGTTGAGGTTAAAATAAATTGAGGAGAGGGGGAAGCAGAGCGGCAGAGGGCGGTGGTCGAGGAGATAAAGGTTGAACTATAGGAGGGAAAGGTGGCGGACGATGAGCTGAAGCTGGTGGAGGAGAAGGCACTCAAGTTTATGTTCATGGACACAAGTGGCCTCGGCCCCAAAGCAAAGGCGTATGTCAAGCTTTGTCATGATGAAATGATCATGAAGAAGCAAATGCTCATGAGAAACCTGATGGGAAGAGGAATGGGATGAATAGAAGGTGTCATGGGTGGAATGGGAGGTGCCTTCGGTGGTGGAATGGGACGAGGAATGGGAGGCGCCATGAGTGATGAAATGGGTGGCTACATGAACATGATGGGAGGTGCCATGGATGGTGCCTTCAGTGGAAACATTGGAGGTGCCTTTGGTGGCAACATGGATGGTGGCTTCGGCGACAATATGGGTGGCATGGGAGATGGCTTCGGTGGCTACACTGGTGGAATGAGAGGTCGCTTTGGTGGCAACATGAGTGGCATGGGAGGTGCTTCTGTTGGCAACATGAGTGGCATGGGAGGTGGCTTCAATGGCAACACGAATGACATTGGAGGTGCTTCCTATGGAGGTGGCAGCATCGATGCATCAACGCATGAAAACGTCGGCAAAGAAACCATTGATGATGATGCAGCCAATGTCCACAATGTGACTAGTGATAATGGAGAGGGTGAAAATTGAGATGCTATGTTGGATATTATCTTTATGTGCATTTTAATTTGTTGGACGAGAACTTTGATTGATCTGATGCACTTTTGTTTGTTGGATTATGAAATATGTTGCTATGGAAGTTGAGTTCATGTTAGATCTGAAAATATTGCTCATTTACATGTCTATATAATGATTTTGATTTGAAAGAGTGTGGTTGTACAGTGGCTGGAGTGCAGTTGTAGTCTGCCCGCGACTGTCAGCCGTTTTACATTTTCAAATATGCATCATCTGATGGAGCACTAGTTTTACATCATCAAATATACATCATTTGTTGGAGTTGGGACTTTTTTCATGATGCAAATTATACATCGCCTGCTTTTACATCTTCAAATATACATCTTCTATTGGAGATGGGAGATGCTCTTAGTGAGGCGCTGATAATGGAATGGAATTCCCAATTATTTAGTCGAGAATTGGCACAATCAAATAGGCTAGCGTATGCAACATTCGCGTAGCTGACTTCTCCGAAGCAGACAATTCATTTTTATGAAAGTTAATTTTAAGGCCCACCATTTGATCAAAAGCTGAAAGCAAGAGGTATTCAGATTTCGAGGCTTATCCAGGCCGTGTTCCATAAAAAGAATCGTGTTGTCAGAATATTGCAGAGTCGATAGGTCACCACCCACAAAGTGTAGCGCTACTCCCGCAGAGTCGATCGTCCTGCTTAACACGGTCAATCAAGATGGCCAACATGTCAGAACAATGTGGAATAACATTGGCAACATGGGTCACTCTGACGTAATCCCTTTTTTTCCTGGAAGTAATGGCCGACGTTATCATTAACTTTGATGACCGCACTACCTCCAATAATAAAATTTTGGATCCATTGCCGCCATTTAATTGCAGGGACGGGAGCAAGGCGGTGAGACTATTATTCCATCTATAGGGCGCCGTAGTCGCCTCGCCTTCTTGAGCAGGACACAAACCCTAAATAAACTCAAAAGGACCCCAAAAACGAAGCATGGGCCGGGATCCACCGCGCTTTCATGGCCCTAAGGTCACATCATACGAGGCAGATCATCGGCGGTGGCGAGAGTCGGGGAACCCTAGACGCGTGAGAGCCGCTCGTGTGGGGGAGGAGAAAAATGTTTCCGCATAGTCTCTAGTCTAGTTAACAAATTGGTGCTATTAGTCTGATTACATACCTTGTTGGAGCTTATGATTGCTTCGAAATAAATTTGTCTTTCAGGCATGCACTTTGCGAAGTCTGGAATGCATCCTGGGTTAGTTGGACAGAAAGAATCCTAGTCAGTGTGTAATTGCGTATAACTCTTTGTACGTTTAGCATTACTGCATGGTGATTTCATTCCTACACCAGTGAAAGATACTCTGTGTCGATGCTCTCTGCTGCTCGGATGCTCACGGCTCCTGGATCATCGCCCTACTTACTAGACCTCGTTGAAATGGTTGTAGCTTTGGGTATGTTTGGCGCATAGGTGCAGCCGGAGCTCCGACGGCACCAGCAAATCGGCCACGCGCTACGGTTTCATCATCCTACTCTACCGGGCAAAATACTAACTAGCTCAGCTTTATTATCACTGGGGCACAACACAACTCTGTACAACGCACGCCATTTCTTTGCTCCCACGCGGTGACTACTCATCCCGGCCGGGCCGGGTCAGTCGTACGCGACGGGGAGGTAGGCGTCGTGGGTGCACCGCCTCCGGGAGGACAGCACTCGCGCTAGCTTCCGGTTGCAGAGCTCGAACGACGGGGGCGCGGCGGCCGGGGGCGGCGGGGCCCTCGGCCGGAGCCCCAGCTGCCGCTCCAGCTGCGCGAACTCCTCGGCGCACCGCACCACGTGGTCGTAGCAGATGTACCGCCCGCCGGCGGCGGTGGCGCCGCCCATCGCCTCGTACACGCGCACGTGCGCCTCCGCCACCCGCTCCACGTCCGCCGTCGCCAGCAGGCCCTCCGCCAGCATGGTGTGCGCCCCTGATATATTTTCATCAAAGGAACAACAGTCTGTCAGTGCTCTGAGGACAATGCTGGTTCGGTCCAAACACAATGGGCAGACAGAAATACAAACCTTTGAGGTAGGCGATGGAGGGGGTGGAGTTGCGCCGGCGGAAACCCGGCCCGGTCACCAGCGCCGGGCAGACCGTCACGAGCTTCAGGTCCCGGCCCCGCGCCGCCCTCCACGCCGCCTTCTCCGCCATCGTCTTGCCAAGCGCAAACCACAGCTGCAGAATTTTAATTTGATCACACCGTTAGATACATACATTGCCTGTTGATCACATAATGGGGAGTCTGCTACAGGTTTTTCAGAGTATCCCACCTTCTTGTCCCGGCAGAAGGCCTCGTCGCTCCAGCAGCTCTCGTCGACGGTGGCGGGGAACCGGTGGCGGTGAGGGTAGCTCTGCCTCCACACGCAGGCCAGCAGCGACGAGGTGAAGACGCACTTCCTCACCGACTCCGTCCTCACGCACGCTTCCACCACCTGCTCTGCCGCCTTGGCTTCCAGAGTCGCCATGTGTTTCTGTTCAAATGAACATCAGAAAAGTTATTAAGCGAGCCAACCTAATTTGGAGTAAGAGTGTAAGACCCGGTCTAATAACATTCCAAGAATCTGTCTGCAAAGCACAGGTGGTGTAATAATGTAGAAATAAGAGGTGTTCTTAATATATTTTTTTCATGTTTGAAAAACAGCCCAACTGATTTTAGAGGACTATATATATACAATCACAAAATTTGACTCAGTGGACCTTTTGATTCGTTCAAAGGAATGACAAAGCTGGGAATCCAGCAAGACTACAAGACACAGAAATGGAAGTATTCAACAAGACTAGTAGCACAGGTCTACAACTACTCTCTGTTGGACCTTGAACAAGTTCTCAACTCATCATAATAAACTGAAGGGCAGGTATAACCAGATCAGCACCGACGGTCAATGGGCTGCAGCCAAGCCAAGTCAACTTTCACCTGATATTTTGCGCAAAGTACTGCTTTTCTTGGCGCATACTGCAAGTCTGCGACCCGGTATGATCGACTTTGGAAGAACCATGTTGGAACTTTCAGAGACGAAAGTGCTATGGATTCTGGCATAGAATGTCAAAAAAGACAAGGCAGAGCACCACCTAACCAATTTATTCTATCACCTTGTTATTGACCCAAAAAGGTGCTAAAGTAGAGCACCAGGAGGCTGAAGCTACTCCGCGCATCGGACAAAGCAGAGGCAGTTCTCAAATTTTCATGTTGCTCTTTGACAGGATGAGCTTTCGACAACCGAAAGAGCGACATGATGCCTTTCATATCTACACGTTCAAACCAGCAGCAACTCAAGCATAGGTTGTACTCTTAAAAGCTCAGGTAAAGGGCATGTAGACTAAGTATCCAGGCCAGATGCTTTGCATGATAAGTAATCTAAAGTGCCGGTGGAAATCACATGCTATGGTACTAATACAAACCTAAATTATGTTTCATCGTGCATTTTTTTTTCTCAAGTGTATGCAAAGCCAAGATAAATAATGCAAACACATAGTAGCATATTACAAAGCAAGATCAAGAGCTACATCCATATCTATGATGAGTCTGCTGAAGCAATGGGTGTCAGCATCAGGCATGATCCAGTAAAGGAGGCCCTACATCACCAATCTGAGTGGATTTGGTAGTTCCACTGTCAGACGCCATGCGAGCATGCGAATATAAGATATAATTGCAACCATTTTGGGGCTTGATTTGGACTACTATGTCCAACCTATTTCCATCATATATCTGGATTTTGGAATCAGTAGGCTGTAGGCCCCTACCGCCACTGGTTTTGTAGTGGGTATGCTTAGCAAATGGTTGGATGATTACTTCTTACTGCAGCGGTCATTTGAGATAATTCTTTGATGCTTTTGGTCGGATAAAGCGCAACAGAAAAATGTAGAAAGAAACTGAACATAAAAGAGCTTCCAGCAATTACATCTGAAAAATCAAGCACTGCAAGTACACAAAGCCTATTGTGACATCAAATTTTCATAGCCTCATGAAGTTCATAAATCAATGGTTGTTGGCAGGATTCAATCGGAGGTGAACACCACGCCAACCAATCTTAGTTATATAGTAGATGCACATGATACGGATGATGTAGCCAACCAAGGTCCTTTCCTAGGATTCATTGAAGGATAAGCATCGTGCATAGTTCATACTGCAAATGACCATGAAAATTAACGAATTCTTACTCTTGTGATCACATATTGTGATAACACCGCTCGAAATAACCCAGCACAGTACAAGATAGGGGTTGTCGCTAACTTGCGCAACTACTGGCTGCGAGGTGTACAGGTATTAGATATGAAAATTCACCTCTCTGTAATAGCAACTGACTCCCGCTGAAATGTAAACGACAGATGACTGATTTGATATGATTGCCGTGTTGTTTGTTAGCTATGATGTCCCTTGGTACTTTACATTTTGGAGCACTAGTACAGTCCTCATCATGTTGACACCCACCTATATCGCATATGTCCTTACCAACTTGATACCCACCTATTCCCTAATGTACCACCTCTTTGCCTTCTTCAAGAGACAAGACAAAAGTTTTTGTGTCACAAGTTGAGATGTAGGAGCAGTGACACTGTCAATAACAGCATCTTCCTTCCGCAAACAATCAAAACAAGCAGACGAGCTGATCCAACATATTTTGCACGATGATTCTCTCATGATGAACTTTTGGGACATATATCTACCTATTTTAGGAACGTTGATAAGGGGTTGTGTGAGCTCACCGTGTAGCCGGAGATGCCTCCTGGATCCACGAGTGATGAGGTATGGAAGACACCAACACAGCCATCGAAAGCTCGGTGCAAGCTCTCCGGATCCATGACATTTGCCATAATAGTCCAGACCCCATCCCTACCATTCTCGCCGAACAAATCCATCTCCCTCAGCTTGTCCAGATCCTCTGCCAAAGAAAAAGAAAGTACAACTTAGTTTTAGAGTTCAACTTGTCAGTAAGAGTGAGCTATGAATGGGCTAGCATGGCATCACCAATTCATAAGTGCGTAACTCATCAAGCTGTAGAAAATAACCACTTTCGACAGTAATTGTAAAGAGGCAACATTGTCAGACACATTTTTACTGACACAGAATAAGGATCAGACACAATGTCACACGGATTATTTTCACAACTGCCCTTCTTCTGTTCCAAAAAGGTGCAAGTAACATGGGCAAAAGTTACACGCATTTGGGTGAATGTTCGAGAACATGTGCCCACAGTTTCTTATCCTCCTTGGTTAGGAAACTATGCCTTTTAAGACTGACAAGCTGCTAACGGACAAGGAATGACACATCAGTTAACTTTAGGTAGCATATTAATTCCCCCCAAATGGTCCATTCAAGGAGGTGGTAGGCTGAGGTGATCCTATCAATGAGAAACTACTAAACAAAAGGTGATCATCCTATCAGTGAGTGACTACTAAACAAAAGAGGAGCCTTATCAGAAATGCAATTCACATATATACACCTTAATTGCCCCAAATAAATAATCATATCCGCCGGAAAACGACTACGGTTGAATTTCTTTGTGCTGATGTGTGTGAAACAGCCTTGATTCTTCCCCAAAAGAAAAGAAAATAGCCCTAGTTGGTAGAGTTGGCTGGTGTACAAAACAACATCAGTACATAATAATGCTACTGTGAAAATTGATGTTTCCTTGTGCTCCATTAGTTGACCTAAATTACCTTGGCCAGGTCTACGCCGCGTAAATGGAATGGGCGGTTTAACACCGCCATTCGGGCGCTTTCCCCGCAACCGATGAGGGAAAAGAATGAAACTCATGAACCTTCAGGAGCGAAAAACCGGCGCATCCCTTATGCATGACTCTCCCCAGGCCCTTTCGCCTTTCACCCAAAGAGGGTGAACCCTGAACTGACCGATTTGGTTCTAACGCAAAATTTTCTTGTGGCCGAGAAGAAGTGCATTGGTGGAACGTCAGCTGCTACCGAGGGCGACGTGGCCATGAGCTCCGGACGGATTGTGATGGAGATGGACCAATTTGAACCAACAAGTCCATGTCTCTGGCGGAAAAACACACACCTGCGCACCAAACACATGGACACGTCGCTAGCGGCGACGTCGCCAGCGCCTGGTCGCAGCCCTGTTCACCGGCGGCGACGACGTACCGGTTAAACAGGAAAATGGGAGGGCCCTGGTCTGGTCTGTGGTGAAGAAAGTGAGTTGAGATTATCTTCTTGTCCCCTATGCATCTAGGCACTCCGAATAACCAAATCGCCATGGGCCCCGTCGCTGTGCTTGCCCACGTTTTCGGGCGGGATAATGGGCTCGTAGTGCAGCTGTGCAAGCTACTCTATGTATCTAATTTAAATCCGGGGAGCAGAAGAAGGCACGCACGTGTGAATCCACGCCGCAACGCAAGCATTGCGGAATCCGCCGCGAAATTTCGAAACGGCGGGGGAAGGTGGCCAACTCTCTCTCGGTCCGTCCGCATGTGGGATGGAAAAAGGAAAAGAAAACATCTAAATTCCCCGTCCGTGGAAGGAAGACGGTCGCATTTTTGAATTCGGGAAAATGGTCAAGAGTCAGCGAGGCAGGGAGGGAGAAGGGACGGACCTTGGGTCTCGAGGGCGAGGCGGACGGCGTAGCCGTGGCGGAGGAGGCGGTCGACGAGGGCGAGGCCGAGGAAGGAGATGCCGCCCGTGACGCACACGGCGCGCGCCTCCGCGGCGCCCTCCTCGGCGCCGGCCCCGCGCTTGGCCGCCGCGGCCGCGCCCCGCCGCCGCCAGCTCCACGCGGGGCCGGGGCCGCCGGCGCCGAGCAGCAGCGCCGCCCGCATCTCCTCCACCTCCGCCGCCATGCTCTGCGTGCTCCGCAGCACCCCCATGGCGGCTCTGCTCCGTGTCACCTTGCCTTGGCGTGGCCGCGGGGGCGCGGGGGCGTGGCGTGGAGTGGGGGCTGGTGGTGGTGGATCGTGTGATGATGGGTGGGCGGGCGACGTGGATATATATATAGGGGACGACGGATACCACGTCGTCGGCTCCGGACGTGGTGCTGGGCTGCGCTCCGTGTCCTGGCTCGGCTTGTGTCCAACTCGGCTCGGCTTCGCGCGCCGTACGTGCACTAGTCTTAGTGTTCCCTCTCTTATTTTTTTTCAAAAAAAATTAAAGAGAGGAGGGAACACTATATAGAATAATCACGCATTTGGGTGCCGGTTTAGCAGGAATTATTCGAGTATTTTGTATGGTCGACGACGTTGGTTCGATTTCCACACGTTGAGCATGTGATATCCATTAATGATCATATTATCATATATACAACTATACAAGTAGACTCTCCTATCTCGGTCGTGGTTCATTGGTCCCCTTTACAATTTGTATCAATTTTTGACCGCAGATTTAATTACCAAAATGTTAGTGCATGTTAACAAAAATTATACGAAAAAACTAACGCCCACACGTGTGGGGCGTTTGCACATCGCCCACACGTCTTCATCACCACTCATTTTGCCACATATGAACATATGACATCAGCAGAAATCTTTTTGATTTTTGGCTTAAAAATGTTTTATCTCCTAATTAAAAAAGCAAATTAAAAATCTGTTTTCACCATTAAATCCGTCTCGACGAGATCTTCAAAACTAGACCCCATGTTGATATGTTTCGACAAAATTTTATTTTTTGCCCAAAAGTTGCCATGATGTTTACACTGTAGTTGCCATGGTGCTTAAACTAAAGTTGCCATGTGGCAATTTTAGTTTCTAGATCATGGCAATTTTAGCTTTTGATGATGGCAATTCCAGTACTTTGACCATGAAAATATTTTTTTGCATGAACCATGGCAATTTTAAGTGCATGTATCATAGCAATTATAGTTTATGATGCATGGCAAGTCTAGTTTCTTAATTCTTCATTTTATAATATGTCAAAATTGACTTTTTAATATAGAAGAAAATAGTTGAAACATAACATGGCAACTTTAGTGTAAATATCATGGCAATCCATGTGCAATAGACATGGTAACTTTTAACCAATTTTTTTTGTCGAAATATATTGATATGAGATCTAATTTTGAAGATCTCGTCGCGAGGGATTTAGCGGTGAAAACGGATCTTCAATCGAATTTTTTATTTAAGAGATAAAACATTTTAAAAGCTGAAAATCGAAAAAGATCTTCACATGCATGCATGCGGTGACATGGCATAGTCTGTATGTTGTAGGACGTGTGAGTGGGTTTGGCTCCCACCATTCGTGTGGGCGTTAGCGTTGTCCAAATTATATTATTGGATTCATATTTAAATATTGTTTTCAATAATATAATTTTTAGTGACATGCATGAATATTTTGTTAGTTAAACTTATGGTCAAAATTTAACACAGAATGCAAAGGGGACCAATAAATCACGACGAAACTAGTACCTGTTACAGTCAGATAGGAGTATACAAGTAGACTCTAGTTGTTGTTTGTTTTCTTGCAGGGCACTCTTGTTGTTGTTATTACAATCAAATATACAAGTAGATTTTTTTTTCCGGAAAAACTTTCAATCTATTCATCTTCAATCATGGCAGTACAACGAATACCAGAAATAAAAATTACATCCAGAATGTAGACCACCTAGCGACGACTACAAGCACCGAAGCGAGCCGAAGGCGCGCCGCCGTCATCGCCCCTCCATCGCCGGAGCCGGACACAACTTGTTGTAGTAGACAGTCGAGAAGTCGTTGTGCTAAGGCCCCATAGGACCAGCACCCCAGAACAACAACCATCGCCGATGAAAAATAACGTAGATCGGAAGGATCCAAACCGAAGACACGCGAACGTAGACGAACAACGACGAGATCCGAGCAAATCCATCAAAGATAGATCTGCCGGAGACATACCTCCACACGCCCAATCAAATATACAAGTAGATTTGAGCCACATGTAGTCAATTCAAACTTGTGCGCAGTCAAATGTTATATGTTAAATTTGCCGAAAACTCTCTAGTCAAATGTACATTTGTTCACCTGAATCTTTTCCGCGATTTCTGGTTGTTATATGTTGTTTTTGCCGAAAACTGTGGAGTCAAATGTCTGCATAAACTAGCTCGTGGGTGGCTTGGCCGCCATTAGTTACATTTTTTGTGTGTGCATGGCATAGTTAGCCTAGATCGCGCAATTGTTTAGCTTTGACCCCTAAAGCCAAAACAGCAGTCCGGTGTACATGTATAAGGTATTCACACGTGACATGTATGTAGTACATATATGTATATATAGTACTCCTACTATATAAGGTACTACAGCATCAGCCCGGTCGGTCCGTTTATTTATTTCAGAGAAAAAACGAAGCTAGTTGGTTCCTTCGCCGTGGCATTTGTCCGATTCCAGCTACCGCGCCGGCCGGCGACCGCGGCGGTCTCTACTTACATTGGCTGCGGCGAAGCTGGCTGGCCGGGCCGCTTTATCTGGAAGGATTAGGATTAGATCGGCTTGGCCATGATTCATATCCTAGCTAGAGACCGAAACAAAACCATGGGTCTGGCTAGATTAGCTAGGTACTAGTAATCTAGTACGTATCAATCGCTCGACGTGCTCTACTAGTCTAGGCTTTTTGGTGGGAAAGAGACACGATGCTCACTCCCAAAAGGAACTGCTGGCCTTAGTTGATTAATTAACTAGTACAGTATTGCTTTCTCACTGTATGAGTGGTCACTAATCACGCCGTTAGGGACACAAATCCGCCCGTGCCGTGGTTCCCTTCTCATCGGTTGTGTTTTATTTTATTTTTTTACAAAATCTCGAAGTTAATGCTCCACGCACAAAAATAACCAACCACCCCGCACGAGAGAGGCGGAAAAGGAGGAGAAACCGCTGCCCCTCCCTCCGCCGGTGAAGCCGGTGGTTTCTGGCTCCACCTGTCACTCCGGCGGCGGCTGGGGGGTGGGGACCTCGGTGGTTTGGCTTGGGCAGGTGGTTAGGGTTGGCATCGTTTTCTAATGTCAGGGTCTAGGTTTGTTGGGGCGAGACTCAGATGACGGCGGCGGCGGCGCCTCGTTCAACAAAGTCTCCCCGGCTTCGGTCCCATCTAGACCACGACGTCAAGAAGCCTGTGGGAGTGGTGTGGTTCTCGAGGATTCCTTCTGGCTGTGAGTTATTCCTTCTTCGTCTCCGGGGCGGATGTGGTCTTCTAGATAGACCCGTTCGACGACTTCTTGTCCGCAACCAACAACTTCAGGCTGGCTCAGGGTGGAGCGGCGGCGGCGGCCCGCCATCAACACGGTCTGGAGGTTGAAGACGAAGGGCATCTCAAGGATTTCATTGTAATTTTCATTTTTGCTAAGGTGCTTCGTACTGTTCGATGTTTCTTTTAATGCCATGGGTCCTTCTTGCACAAAAAGCTCGAAACTATATTGCCCCTTTCAGAAATTCCAGTTATATCATCCCGCCATTCGCTTCTAGAACGAAGAGTCACTCTCCACCCTCACCATGGCAAAAGACTACCTTTCCGTTCGTGCCCGGGCCGAAGAGTCCCTTTTTCGTCCACATATGCAACAAAGACAAACTCTTCGTTGCTGTTGTAGCCGAAGATCAACTCTTCGGTCCCCAGCTTGGCCGAAGAGGCTTCTATGGCACATCATCACGTAAACAGGGAATGAAGTTGCATGCCACTCTCAGCGCGGACAAAAGTCAATTTTTTTTCATGGTTCCCTTCACCATTCCCTTTCCCTCCCATTCTCTTGGGGGCGAAGCCATTAGTGGAACAGACGCGGTCCGCCCCTGGACGCGTCCACCGTGGCGCGTCGGGCAAGAAAGAGGAGGAGAGGGTTCGAGAGTGAAGGTGTGGCCTCTACGGAGTTGCTAGACAAGGCTAGGTGTCGAGAGCTCGAGGAAACAGACGAGGCAGAGGGTCCCAACTCCAGAGCATGCGTTCGTCCATGCCGGCCACGTAGTCACCGTGTGGCCATGGCATTTACAGGCGTTTTGGGCAGCTCGAGTATGTCTGGCAGGTTGGTTACTCCCCCACTAGCTGCAAGGTGCAAAGAAACAACAACAATGGTTCTAGGAGGGACTGCAGGAGGCATAAACCCTCATTAGAAGAAAGGTGTTTGATCAGAGGTGTGGGCAATGCACTAGTTCAATGGACCTAAGTTTTGGCTGAGGATGATCATCCACTAAGGTGATCACTATGGACAGGTTTCAGCTCAAGCGAAGGGGTGTAGCTAGCACTTGCTTTGCAATGTGCCATACTGGACAGAAATAGGAAAGTTGAAGTTGCACTCACATAGATGATTGGATTGAACTGGAATTTTTTGTAGAGGAGTTATATGAGTATATGAAGTCACTGTAAAAGTTTCATACCATTTGGATAAATAAAAATGGTATTTCCTTCACAGTGGTCCTCTCTAGAGAGGAACTTAAGAGAATTTTAGAGGATTATTGGCTTAACGAAATGAGCTCATATCTTGTGGAGAGAGGTTATATAGGTAGGAGAATGTCCTGGTAAATTTTTAGAAATTATGGAGCAATATAAAATATAGTTGCTTCACAAACTGAAAATATGACCAGAAGCAAAGATTGGATAGTGTGCTCACCATGAGTATTAAATATTGAATATTTTTACATATCCAAGGTTCATATGGTCCAAAGGAATTTTGAGATTTTTTCACAACCTAGGGCAAAAGGAGTTATTCCTTTAATAGAAAAGGGAATACTCCCAAAAACTAAATATTGGGATTGGGCTAAGATGGAAACGACATGATCTTGAGATGGATTTGAGGATTACAAGCCACTTTCAAAAGGAAGAAGAGATAATCTTCTTATACTTCAAGACCACATAGCCACATAAAAGGAATTCCAAATAAAAATCCAAACAATCCAAAAGAAAAAAAGGGCCCAAAATCCAGGGTGTCACATTGCCGTCTTGCCCCATCCATATCTAGATTTTTTTAAACCACACTGTGGTCTGAATACATTGAAGGGATCCCTTCCTATCCCCCTGGAGCAACAGGTGCATCATGATAGGTCTCCCTATTAAAGATGGTTTGCATGCCAAATTATCACTTAACTAAATAAACATCACTCGTTAAGTTAAACATCACTTAATTATATGCAACTATAACTGGGATATGATGCGGAGCATCCCTCGTCCATCCACATGGACACGCCATCACCATCGCATGCACCGAGAGGACCGGTGACAAGAGCACGTGCACGCAACATCGACAACGAGGTCACTTCTTTCCTCTTCGAGTCTCGCTCGGAATCGCATATGAATCGTGTCCTACCTCAAACAGAGATGTTATGCTTTCTTAGGTACTTGGGAGATCGTCACGAGGAACACGGACGAAAACACCAAGTTCACCCAGAGACACATGCACCTATGGTCAAGAAGAAGGAGAAGGAGAGAAGCGAGAAGAACGAGAGGAGTCAGAGCTCCCTGGACACCCCGGGTGCCCGGACTCTTTGGCACCGGGTGCCCGGCCGCTGCCTGGGCGTCGCCCCCAGCCGGCCCCGGGTGCCCGACCGGTGGAGCCCCGGGTGCCCGGCCGCTCCCAGCCACCGGCCCAGTCGCACCGGGTGCCCGGCCCCACAGCCCCGGGTGCCCGGGTCACCTCCAGCCGCCGGCCCAGCCCACTCCGGGTGCCTGGCCTCGCTGCCCCGGGTGCCCGGGCCACCTCCCGCGCCGGCCTAGCACACACCCCGGGTGCCTGGGCTTTGGGACCCCGGGTGCCCGGCCGAAGCTGCCCAGCCCCCTGCACCGACCCCGGGTGCCCGGGCCTGAGTCCCCTGGGTGCCCGCACCACACCAAGAGCCTGCGTGCCTCCTTGGGGCTTTGCCCTTGTATCCCCCTCCTCTCTTATTTTGTCCCTAAACTATATAAGGGCATCACCTAGCTCATTTAGAGGGGATAGCTAAAAATAGACACAAATCATAGAGCTTAGCTCATGTATCTCCCCTTGTGGGTTTCCTCCTAAGGGAGAAGGATCCCTAGGATCATCAAGCCCTCCTAAGGGAGAAGGATCCATAGGATCATCAAGCCCTCCTAAGGGAGAAGGATTCCCCAAGTGAATCATCAAGCCCTCATCTCCTTCTTAGGATTTGGGATGAACTCTACCATGTGCTTTGTTTCCCTTTGATTGTTCATGTACCTTGTGGATCTTGTGTTTTTGTTGGTTTAGTGGATGTGTGATTGGACTTGTTCCTGAGTGTTCCTCTTGTTTTCTCTCTTGTGTTCATCTTATTCTTGGGGATCCCCCCTCCAATTCGTGAAAGATCTTCACTTAGGGTTCCACCCTACAACATCTTGGCATCATGAGCCATGGTTTCTCACGAAATTGGAGCCCCCCGTCTTGTTTTCTAGCCTAATTTTGTTGTGTTCTTCCCCAATTTCGAAAATTCCTCACCAAAAATGGCCCCAATTTTTTTTGTGATTTGTTGGTTTGATGAGATTTTGTTGGATTTGATCCATGGATTTGTTTGGTTTCAAGTGGATCTAGCATTCCCCCATCCATCTCCACCTTTCCCTCCATGAAATCCACCAATTTCTCTAATTTTCTCATGAATTTTCGCCCAAATCCGACACCCCCAGGCACCCGGACCTCAAACCCCAGGCACCCGGACCCCCCCCCGCCCGCCCCCGCTGTCCACCCCGGGTGCCTGCACCCCAAACCCCGGGCACCCGCACCCCCGGGCTGTTTGCCTCGGACCACCCCGGGTGCCCGCACCTTCCACCCCCGCGCACCCGCACCCCCCAGAATCAGCCGCGTGCACTTTACGTTTTCCCTCATAACTTTTACTCCCGAACTCCGATTTGGGTGTTCTTTGGCTCGTTGAAAAGCTAGCGATGTGCCCGAGCTGATCATTTTGGTTTTAGCACCATTTGACTCCATCAAAAATTTGGCATTTTGGCATCTTTGCCTCGGCCATCCACCATATCATCCGCAAAACCATCATAACTTTCCGCAACCTAACCCATTTTTGCTCCATACAACATTTGTGGTTGCTTGAGTGGTGACTTGAGTCTCCTAAGGTGTTTCGCCTACTTACGGACGGTTGCTTCATCATCAACCACCACCATCACTTCCGCATTGCTAACTCCGGAACCACCAACGCATTCCGCTACCACCATTTGACATTTTCCTTGAGATTTTGAGTTCGCGGTTTTTTCACCGTTTCCTAAGGTGTTTCGGCTACTTAGGGACGGTCTACATCATCTTGGTATCTACATCAAGAACACCTCCACTCATCATCACCACGAGGTCGTCATCGGCATCGACCACTTCACCATTTTGACAACCTAACCGTAAGCAAGAACGGTAACCTCCGTATCATCTTGGTATCGTGGTATCCCTTCATTGTACATTCTTGCCATTACATTGTTAACCCTTTAGCCCATTTTGCGTCACTTGCCTATCGAGACTAGCCATTTGAGTATTGCCGGCAACGTTACTTGTGCACATTAGTGATCCGTACCTTCCATTGCATACATACCATATCATATTGGTATCATCATATCATCCCTTGTGTCACAAGATTATTCCCGCATATACACAATTGCTATCTTGGTTTGTGCATTTTGCATAAGTGGCCATATAAAAAAAAGAATAAGCTTTTAAGCAAAAAGAGAGCAAAGAGCTTGTGAGCAAGAGCCATAGCATCATACCACATTGCACATAAGATTGTCATATCCGATCATCGTGGATCACCTTGAGAAGAACATCGAGAACGTCATACACATAGTATACTTGGGATCGAAAGCTCATACATTTTGCATCTTATAGTTTGTGCACAAGTGTCGTATCCGCCTATTGAGCAATCATGCTAGCATCTCACTTGAGTTGTGCAACACGAGCGTTTTCCGTGAATTCCACATTTTGTGCTCATTCCTTGGTTGCATGACCCCATTTATCTATCCTTGTGTGTGTTTCCGTGTGCCACATCTTGATATTGGTCTACTTGTTTCACTTGCAAATTTGTGAATCTTTTCCAACATTATTGACTCTTGCTAACATTTTGCGTAAAAAATTTGTGTCACTATCCTCACCGAGCTCCACCATAAGCTTTACTTGATAGGTGTGAGTGAACAAGTCCGGTACCAATTCCACTATTCTTTCATCTCACATTGAGTGAAACGGGATACATCCTCAACTTTGGGAAAAGGTAACTTGGTATTGTTTATCTCATTTCCTACTCACCTCTACTAGAGTCTTGTGATGGATAGACAAGGCATTTCATCTCCGGTCTTCCACGACAACGACAACGCGAACAACTACATGACCAAAACGTCCATCTTCCGACTATAACGAGCAATGCAAGGCATTGAGCGACCCTCCATTGACATTCGCCAAAATGAAGCAAGGATAAGGGACTACCTCGACACCAAGTTGGCTGAACAAAGGGATCAAGTATGAGACATGGTGGCCAACTACAAGCCTTCTTCCCCTTCGTCATCTTCAAGGCGGCAACACTCAAGTGGCCAATCTTCGGAACGTCATCGAGCTCAAGCACTACAACACCATCAAGATGAAGATGCTCGCGATGCGTACACCTACAAGTCCCAAAAGGCTCTACATCAAGCTACGGCCAAACTTCTTGAGAACAAGAGAAGACCGCGAGACAAGCACCAACAAGACGGAGCTACGACTACTACCATGACTACTTCGGCATCTTCGCCAAGGGTTATCAAGGCATCTTTGCCTTCAGACGTACGGCATCTTCGCCTACTTCCCTCGAGTACGCCTACTAGTAGAAAAGGGGGCAATGGTCCATGCAGGGCCAGCCCATTAGTCCCGGTTCAGTCCAGAACCGGGACCAATGGGGGCACTGGACCCGGTTCGTGAGCCCCAGTGGCCGGCCGGGCCACGTGGGCCATTGGTCCCGGTTCGTCTGGACCTTTTGGTCCCGGTTGGTGGGACGAACCGGGACCAATGGTCCTCGCTCCTGGCCCACCACTATTGGTCCCGGTTGGAGGCTTGAACCGGGACCAAAGGATGCCCTTTAGTCCCGGTTCAGGCCACCAACCGGGACTAAAGGGTTGGTCCTCGTTGCGGCCAGAGTTTAGTCCCGCCAACCGAAGGGGGTTCACACCGGTTTATAAGCCCCTCCCTCTCTGCCGTGTTGAGCTCCTCTCAAAATGAAAATAGATGCCCTTATACAGGGAATTTGACCTAAATTCATACTGAATTTCTCTGAAGTTAGTAGAAATTCATTATGAATTTAGGTCAAATTTTCTCTATAAGCGCATCTATGCTCATTTTTTTAGTAAAGTTAATCACAACTATTTTTTCTTCTATTTATTTCTGAGTAGTTTTTTATATAGTTTTTTTCTTTTCTGCTATATTTATTTTTTCTTTTTATTTCTGAGTTTTAATAAGTCATTAAAATAGGGTTTTTATCAGTTTTGCCACCAGTTGTATAACACTACTCAGTTTTGCCACTAAAATTTTTGACTACTCAAAAGTGCCATTGTTCTGTTGGACACAACCTCAAAAAGACCATTTTCACCGTAGTCGTCAGGTCAATGGACGTTGACCGAAGGTAGATGATGAAAATACCCTTATCCATTTGTCAACTCCCCTTTCTCTCTCTTTTGACTTCTGGGCCCATTTGTCAGGGGCGCAGAAAAGAGAAAATGAAAATTGGCAGTTCGGGGCTTCGAACCCAAAACCACAGCCTGCACGGCGCGAGAGCGGACCAGCTGAGCTACAGAAATTTTCTAATGTGAAAGGAGATACCTCACATACTTTGTACCATGCGTCCCGTGCATGCCTGGGTGAGGCCTGAACAGCATGAGCCATCCATGGCCCATGCAGATGGCGACTCTGTTACATCAGCTCTCAGAAAAAAACAGTTGCGTGGTGGCCACGAGCACCTGCTGTCAGTCATGTCACGTTTATTTCTGAATCATGCACTGTACAGTACTGTATATCACCTGCACTGCAGTCTGCAGGCCCCTTTCGGTTACGAGAGTGCTTCAGCCAGCCAGCTGTAGTTTCTGACGCTGCATGTAGTACGTAGATGCAGCGGCACGTTCAAAACCCTGCGCGTGCATTGCTCCTACGCTAGCTTCACGGCTGCCTCTCCATCTGCATGATATAAGGATGTATCTCCTCTCACATTACAATTGTTCTCTAGCTCAGCTGGTTCGCTCTCGCGCCGTGCATGACGTGGTTTTGGGTTCGAAGCCCCGAACAGCCAATTTTCATTTTCTCTTTTCATGCGCCCCTGACAGATGGGCCCACAAGTCAAAAGAGAGAGAAAGGGGAGTTGACAAATGGGATAAGGGTATTTTCGTCATCTACCTTCGGTTAACGTCCATTGACCTGACGACTACGGTGAAAAATGGTCTTTTTGAGGTTGTGTCCAACAGAACAATGGCATTTTTGAGTAGTCAAAATTTTTAGTGGCAAAACTAAGTAGTGTTATACAACCGGTGGCAAAACTGATAAAAACCCTTAAAAATAAGCATCTATGCTCATTTTTTAGTAAAGTTAATCACAACTATTTTTTCTTTTATTTATTTCTGAGTAGTTTTTTATATAGTTTTTATTCTTTTCTGCTATATTTATTTTTTTCTTTTTATTTCTGAGTTTCAATAAGTCATTAAAAATAAGCATCTATGCTCATTTTTTAGTAAAGTTAATCAAAACTATTTTTTCTTCTATTTATTTCTGAGTGGTTTTTATATAGTTTTTTTTTCTTTTCTGCTACATTTATTTTTTTCTTTTTATTTTTGAGTTGTAAAAAGTCATTAAAAATAAGCATCTATGCTCATTTTTTTAGTAAAGTTAATCAAAACTATTTTTTCTTCTATTTATTTCTGAGTGGTTTTTTATATGATTTTTTTCTTTTCTGCTACATTTATTTTTTTCTTTTTATTTCTGAGTTGTAAAAGTCATTAAAAATAAAAAAGAGGCGCAATGCTCGTTAATTTGCTTCAAGCCTTTTGGAATAGTGTCAACTGCACTACACATAGCTCTCTGCAGTCTACCCTATTCCTTAAGGCTTGAAGCTAACCAACTTGCAGGTGAGCATTGAGCCTCTTCTTCATCGTTCTACACTCAGGGCTTATAAACAGCTGCGAGTGCCTCTCGCTTGGCGAGGTGGGACTAAAAAAATAGCTGCAGAAAGAATCAACTAAAAAACAGCTGCAGAAAATAAAAAAGTAATTAGACGGGTCCATTGGTACCGGTTGGTGGCTCCAACCGGAACCAATGCCCCTCTTTAGTCCCGGTTGGTGGCTCCAACCGGGACCAATGCCCCTCTTTAGTCCCGGTTGGCGGCACCAACAGGGACCAAAGGTCTTCGTTTCCCGCTCTTTGGGCTGCTGAAAAGAGGCCTTTGGTCCCGGTTGGCGGCTCCAACCGGGACTAAAGGGGGGCATTAGTCCCGGTTTGTTTCACGAATCGGGACCAAAGCCTTTGCTATATATACAGCACTTAGCGCGTCGTCCTCCTCTCCCGACTTCGATCTCTCCCCTTCCTCTCCCGTCGCCGCGTGCCGTCCCCTGCCACCACCTCGTCGTCGCCGCCCCGCCCCGCCCCACCCCGACGCTATCGCCGTCCCGCCCCGCCCTGCGCGCCGCCCCGCCCTG